>NW_015168060.1:745362-785771 GCF_001447785.1 Gekko japonicus
TTACTCATGAAGTACTAATTTTGTAGAAGCACATGAAGGTCAGTTGTTTGTACCTGCATTTCCTATGAGCACTTTTCTTTAGACTTTCTTTGCTGTTCCTTCCAGAATTGAGAAATCCCCATTACTGAAACCAGACTATGGGAGTGCAGCTCTTTTGGGACTAATTAATGTGTCAGTCTTCAATTGCCAAACATCCAAAGTATCCCGGAAAGGGTCTGAAACAATTCAGCATTTTGCAGAGGCTACCTGGCTTCTCCGCATGCCAGATTCATTTCAGCAGTTCTAGGGGTTGTTTTTTTTTAACTTTTAAACATAGAAACCTTGAACATTATTCAATTTTAGATATGCAGATGTTGTACTTTTGATATCTTTATGAAATAGGTGGTCCTATTGCTGCATATAGATTCATCAAAATTCAATATAATTTTAGCCCAGTCAGTAGTCCTTCCTTCCTTCCTTCCTTCCTTCCTTCCTTCCTTCCTTCCTTCCTTCCTCCCTCCCTCCCTCCCTCTTGCTTTGAATTTTGAGGACCAATTACCTTCTTTGGTTAGATTTGGGATTGATTTGACATTCATGAACCTTCTCAGCAAATGTTCAGAAAAAAATTATGTTCTCTGAGAGTTCTTTTTTCATGATGTTCTCTGGAAAAATTGACTTGAACCCATCCAACAGCCATAGCAGAGTGCCACTTGGAAGTGCTAGCATCTCCATTCTAAAAATAAAAAAAAAGCTTTTATATCTGGGTGAGAAAAACAGCCATATGAAACAGGGATCTGCAACTTAAAACTCTAGAGCCAAATGTGGCTCAGTGTGGAATACATGTATGGACCTTTAAAATGTGCATGGAATCTTTAAATGAAGGTAGTATTAGAAGGGAGTAGATGTGATGCTAGAAAAACCAGTATGTGATGGGGATGGCAGGCAACAATTTTTATGGGACCAAAGGGCTTTGTCGAGATGTTTTACAAGGGAAATGATAACGGTGAACATTTATCAGTAACCCAAGTGCAAAATATACACAGATTTATGCCAGTGCAGTAAAGCAATCTTGCAGGGTTCTCTTGTGTATATTTATTACTTATTTCAAGACCTTCTGTGTTTGTAATAAAGGACTCACAACAACCAGTGTTTGGGTTGTGGAAAAGTAATGGATTATTAATCAACAGGTCAATTATCAGTAATAGTAAGCGGTATATTTTCAGATCTGTAAATGGACTTTCTTATATACACTCTTTGTTATTCTCTTGCTCTGAATTTTGACATATTCTGGCTCTTTGATTATTAACAGTTGAACACCACAATATAAAATGTGTGCAAGATAACTGATCCAAATGCTGAAAATACTTACTAAACAAAAGCTGCTTGGTCTAGTAGTTAGGTGGTTCAGAGCAATTGGCAAGAGTTTAATAGGAAGTTCATACTATTACATAGGGGAGGGAAGCTGGCATAGTGTGGCCTGATCTCGTCAGATCTTGGAAGCTAGGTGGGGGCAGTACTTGGAAGGGAGACCACCAGGGAAGACTCTGCAAAGGAAGGCAATGCCAAACCACCTCTGCATCTCACTTGTTTTGAAAGCCCCTTGCTGGGTTCACTATAAGTCAGCTGTGATTGGATGTCACTTTACATACACACACCATTACAGACCATCTGCACATATGTCAGCCATCTTTTGTGAGTGGCTTTTGGTGCCTGCTGATTACACAGGCACAAAATCACAAAATCACAATCAAGAGAATAACTTGTGGAGGAGGAAGTGGTTCTTAATACCAGAAGCATTATGAGAGTGGACTAAGAGTGTGCATTTGGCTTTATCTGAGCCAAAAAAAATAGCTGAGCCAAAAAAAATAGCTATAGGTATATTGGCTATTCTGTCAGCTGGATATACAGGGGAGTGTATTTTTGGCCATTGAGCATAGCCAACCCTGGATAATCCCCCCCAAAATCGGGATTATCCCGGAAAACAGGATAGTCTCCGTTATGGTATCTAAAGAGAGTTCACTCCCTTTAGACACCATTCCAAGTGAAGCTGAAGCTTCACAAATGCATTTAAATGGACTGTGACACCTTTCAGTGCCTTTGGCTCCATTATAGCCTATGGGAACTATTATAGTCAATGATCCCCATAAATTATAATGGGGAAATTTATTCAGGAGTATGTGGGGGCCTGGGGCTTGCTTTTTAAGGTAGAGGCACCAAAATTTCAGTGTAGCTTCTGGTGCTTCTACTCACCCCAAACTGGAGCAGCCACTAGTTGGGCATGGGCAATTTTTCATCCCCTGAAATGTTTGAACCAGTTTCAATAAGGGCTGAAGTAGTGTAAGAAGATTCTGTCCATTAAGAAGCACATATCTGTAAGCTTTCTGTCAGCAAGTGACAGCAGATGAGGTTGCTTGCTGGTGCTGTTCACTACTTGGGTGCAATATAGGAGCAATGCTGTCCTTACTGGTAGGTAACTCTCTAAAATTGGTTGTGGAATGAGAAGTGATGCAGTCAATGACTGCACACACAGAAGAGTGCTGAATGAGGCCCCTCTGCCTCCACCATCACCAGGGCTTCCAGCCGTTGAGGTCCATGCTCTTGAAGTCCATGTTCCTGCTGCTGGTCCATGGAGCAGTGGGAGCAAAATGGGGCAATTGCATGATGATGCTTCCAGTTTCAGACCGAGACGTGACATCACAACCTCACGTGATGCTCAGGTAATTTCCCAAACTTTTACAAAAAATAAATAGACATATAGGGTATTTCTGTAATGTCATCATCATTGGGATGTCACTTGTGCATCTGGAAACAGAAGGGATGACATGGTGTCACATGCCACCAATTTTTGAAATCTCTGCCCCCTCAGAGACTGGCAACCCTAGCCATCACTACCTCCTGAACTTGGAAGGATGGAATTTCCTCTCCTAATTGACCACCCAAGGTGGTTCCCTCTAGAAAACCATAGAGTCATAGAATCATAGAGTTGGAAGGTATCTCCAGGGTCATCTAGTCCAACCCCCTGCACAATGCAGGAAATTCACAAATACCTCCCCCTCCACACCCCCAGTGACCATTGTTCCATGCCCAGAAGATGACAAAAAAAAACCTCCAGGAGAAAAATTGCTTCCATCCTTACCCCAAAGTGGCATTCAGCATTCCCTGGGCATGTAAGAAAGGACCACAAGAACTAAGCACGGATGCAACCCTTCCTGCCCAATCTACCTAAATTCATAGAATCAGCACTGCTGTCAGATGACCATCTAGCCTCTGTTTGAAAACCCCCAAAGAAGGAGAGCCCATCACCTCCCGAGGAAACCTGTCCCACTGAGGAACTGCTCTGTCCGGAAGTTTTTCCTAATGTTTAGCCAAAAACTCTTTTGATTTAATTTCAACCCATTGGTTCTGGTCCTACCTTCTGTGGCAACAGAAAACAACTCCATACCATCCTCTATTTAACAGCCCTTCAAGTACTTGAAGATGGTTATCATATGACCTCTCCTCTCCAGTTCAGCAGCTGCTGCTGCTTGCCATTTTGCCAAAAGGGCTGTCCTTTCTTTTGCCATTGAGTAATGGCAGTGAACCCCTTCCCCATTCTACAATGTGTGCCACCACCTCTTATTTAGAAATTATTTCTATGCATTTGGATGAGTCTTGTGTTTATTGTTGGAAGTGATGGACTATACAATGTCTCTGTACCAAGCACATTGGAACACCAGAGGATGCAGTAGACCTAGTAAGGTAGATAGTTCAGTTTCCTCTTTCCTCGTCTGTTTGACTGCTGTCTCTTTGTTTATCCAGATTGCTGCTCCCAGAGACTGACATCCTGTCCTTCTGGCTAACTCCTCTCCATGAAAGCGAGATGTGCTCTCAGTACCTCTGTCTATCCTAGATAGATAGCTAGGATGTCCAGTCTTCTTTTCCTTAACAATAAATAACATCCATTTCTTTCCTAAAGCAAACAAGCCTTTGTGTGGATGTGATTCCTAAAGCAGCCTGTCCTTTCTGCTGAGCAAACTAGCTCTAAGCTAACATTTATGAATACCTCTGTGATGCATTCCATAAAGTTGTGGCAAAGATGAGGAAATATATAGTATGAGAGTTCTGAAGACCGCTAAGCTGTAGGGAAGAACAGATCTCCTAGTCGTTGCCTTTATTGTTCCTTTCTTTTTGCTCTGTCCTGTATTCCACTCCCTGGTTAAACTTCCACTCGGAAGTTTAAAATAAAAGATTTCAGAATTGGCACAGATGCTTTTTGCTTCAGCAGTCACCTCCTTCTTTTTCGTTTCAGAATGCCGCCCCTTGATTTTAATCCACGTCCACACTGCAAAGGGAAATTTTGATTTGCTTGAGCATCTGGATGGGCTGAGATTCTTTTTATGTGTGGTGTTTTACCAGCCACTGTAAATGGCAAACACTAGGTGGTATTGTGGTCCTTCCATTTCTCTTGGGTTCTAGAGGGAGTTTGCATTTATCACAATTTATTCATGTATGTGTGTTTCAAAAATAGATATAGAGACTAAGAAACTATTTAAATCTTGGCTCGTGGCAGATGGTTTATGGAAAAGAAGAAGGGAAAGCTGCCTATCAGTTTAATCTTACCACTTGGCAGGATAGGATGGTTGCTTCCTGCTACCTACATTCAGGATGCAGTAATCAGCTTGGATGCATCAAAGCATTTGGGATTATTGTGGAAAGTGACTCAAAAACCTGATTATCAGCAACATTCCCAACATAATTCTAAACAGAGTTTGTTGTTGTTCAGTTGCACAGTCAAGTCTGACTCTTTGCAACCCCATGGTCCATAGCATGCCAAGCCTGCCTGTCTTCCACTGTCCTCTGGAGTTTGCTCAATTTTATGCTCGTTGCCTCGATAACACTGTCTAACCATCTCAGAAGAAGAAGAAGAAGAGATTGGATTTATACCTTGCCCTTCACTCAGAGTCTCAGAGCAGTTTACAAACTCCTTTCCCTTCTCCTCCCCACAACAGACACCCTGTGAGGTAGATGGAGCTGAGAGAGCTCTGACAGAAACTGCCCTTTCAAGGACAGCTCTGACAGAACTATGGCTTGCCTAAGGTCATCCAGCAAGTGCGAGTGGAGGAGTGGGGAATCAAACCCGGTTCTCCCAGATCAGAGTCCGCACACTTAACTACTACACCAAACTGGCTCAGAGTTACACCCTTCTAAACCCACTGAAGTCAATGGGCTTTGAGGGGAGTTAACTGTGCTCAGGATTGCAATGTCAGATGGTTGTTGGGCAGATGTTTGTTTGGGCAGAAGGTGTTATGAAGGGGGGACAAAAACCAACAAAAAAGGTTTTTGTTCTGTGAATGAATTTCACATGAAAATGAAACTGCGTTTAGCCAAAATGTACATCAGCTAAAAGATAGGAAGCCAATTTATTTCAATTAAAGATGGTCATACCTTCTGAGGGTAGATTCTATGGTAATCAAAGTATTAGGCTAGGGAGCCTTGTCAAGACACTGTTTTCTATTTCCATAGGCACAAAAGGGACATTTCAGTTGGTGGAGGAAAGATCCGGAGTGAGCTTCTATGATTCACCCTTTGCTCGATATGCACAAGAGGTTTTGCATCACACGAAGGGCTAATGCCTGACGATCAAGATGCAACAACCAGAGGCAGCTCTTTAAAAACTAATACATTTCAGAAGTTTTTGGTGAGCTGGAACACAAAGGTCTGCATTCCATTGCCACAAGTGCAGCAGCCAAAGACGGGTGGCCAGGTGGCATCAACCAGGGAACCCAACAAGCCCCACCTTAAAGAAACTTCCATAGTGAACAGGGTTTGGGGAGGGGAGGGGAGGAGAGGGGGGGTGAGTGAGGCAGCCACAGAGTCCCACACATCCCTCTGTCAAAGTCCCAAATTCAGCAACCAGCTTGAACCACAAGGGGAACTATGATACTCCCCAGCACCAAAGCAATCTTCAAGCGCTGTCACTCTCCAGAGATGCCAGCTCCACTTTAATTGCCTTTGGCAGACTTTTATTTCCTGCCAGCTCCACGGCATTATCCAACCACCCAAAATATTACTCCCCATGTGCAAGTGCACAGACGTATATCCATAGGGCTGCCAAGTGGGGGCGGGTAAACCCCCGCTTCGGAGGCCCGATTTCCGCTGCTGCGGAATCGGGCCCCAGGGGGAACTCCGCCCTGGCGTGCACATCACCTGGAAGTGACGCAGGCACGCTGGGCACACTGGGGGCGGGGCCATGGCCATACAAGAGAAAACCCTATGGTTTCCCCTTGTATGGCCGTGGCCCCGCCCCCAGCATGCCCAGTGTGCCTGCGTCACTTCCGGGTGACGCGCATGTGCGCACACACCCGACGCCGGCCAGGAACCCACCGCTCCCAGCGAAGAATCACTTGGCAACCCTATACATCCAGCATCCACCTCTGCCGTGTGCAAACCCAGGACACTTTTTCTGAATGCCCATCCCTGACTTTCTCCTTATCCCCTTCCCTGGCTTCCATTCAGACTGTTACATAAGGCAGCACTTGCGCATGCAGGGAGCCCAGGGAGCTTCACCTCTTTAGTTAATCCTCCCTGCCCTGCTGAGGGAGGGAGGCAGAAGAGGAGCTGCACTCATTTGGGTTAGCAGGTCAGCAGGCTCTCTCACTCACCCAACTTGGTGGGCCTCCTCCGCCCCCAGCCCTCAGCATTCTGCATCCCTTTGGCTCCTTACGTAAGCACTGGACTTTTCTCTCTCACCCAGGCTGCTGTGCATGGCGTGCACAGCCTGGCCTGTTGCTCTGTTCACATACTTACAGGACAGTGGCTTTCCACAGGCACCTGTGCCCGCGGGTGCCTTCCCTGGGCTGCTTGCAAGTGGGAATCTGCTTGGCTGGGCTCAGGGAGGTGGTACCAAAGAGATTCTGCCTGACACACGTGAATAGCCAGCCATCTTTCCAGCAGCCCAGGCAGCATAGGCAGGAGCTCAATGTGGTCTGGCTGGAGGAGGAGGAGGTGGTGGTGGCAGGCAGCACATCCCAGCCTGGTGATTCAGCCAAGGGCAGCAGGCAGGCCCCAAGGATACTGGCTGTGCAGAGCTTGGGGCCCAACCAGCCCTCCTTGCCCCTTATGGTTGTCAACTCTGGGTTGGGCAATGCCTGGAGATCTGAGGGAAGACCCTGGGGAGGACCAGTGTTTGGGGAAGGGAAGGGAGCAGGGCTATTTTTGGGCAGGAACACACAGGAACGGAGTTCCAGCTGAATTCAGAGTTGGCCACACCCACTACAGCCAAAACCTCTGTGCATGCATGGCTACAGAGGGAAGGCCTGGAGAGCAACCACCCCGGCAACATTTAAATGCCTCCCCATGCCTTCCTCCGGCCTGTCCAAGGGCTGACTTGCCCGGGCTCCCAACAACCACCGGGCCCCCAGGCAAGCAAAGGGAAGGCAGTTTAAACTGCCTTCCCTTGCCTTGCCCGGGTGCCCCGCAGCTGCGGGAAGCTCGGGCAAGCCGGCCCTTGGAGGGAAGGGAAGGCAGTTTAAACTGCCTTCCCTTCCCTCCAAGGGCCGGCTTGCCCGAGCTTCCCGCAGCTGCGGGGCACCCGGGCAAGGCAAGGGAAGGCATTTTCAGCTCCCTCCTCTTCCCTTCAAGGGGGGGCTTGCCCAGGCAAGCCAAGGGAAGGCACGGGGGTGTGGCCTAATATGCTAACGAATTTCTGCTGTTGGGTGTGGCCTATTATGCTAATGAGTTCCTGCTGGGCTTTTTCTACAAAAAAAGCCCTGGAAGGGAGACACCTCTGCCCTGCCACCCTATATCTGAGCTCTTTCCCATTCAGAAGAGCACACAATTTTGTTGCTGCTGTGGCCCAGCACCACTCAGCCTAGGTTTCCAGAAGTCTGTGTTTCTAGTCCTTCTCTCTCAGTCATCCCAAGCTCATGCTGCACTCTCTAAAATAAGATTTGAACCAGGGACAGCTTGCAAACTCTCAGATGCTACACTGACATCACATTCTGAAAATGCTAAATAGGATTGTATAATGTGCTGTAGGTCGCTCTTTTCTTTTATAAAGCTTCTCTTTTTAAAACCTCTCATAATAACCAGAGATGTTTGATCCTCCCTCTGTTTGAATTTTAGTTTATTCACAAGTTGTAAACAGGACCCTTATACCAGAGGTATCAAACCCATTTGTTACAAGGGCCAGATCTGACATAAATGTCATTTTGTTGGGCGGGGCCATGTGTGCCATAAAACGCAATGCTGGGTGTCAGAGATATAAACTTTATAAAGGACAGCAGCGGGTAGGCTGCAAGTTGGTGTATACTCACTGCAAGGCCCCCACGGGCTGGGCAGATGCTCCCGTGCTGTTCCACTGCTGCAGATGAGGCTGTTCTGCTGTGCTGAAGTTACGATGGAGTGGCTCTGCCCACTCCCCCCAGGACTCCCTCCCTTGCGTCAGTTGCCTGCGGGCCACGTAAGAGACCTGGACTGGCCGGTTCTGACCTTATGTTTGAAACCCCTGCCTTTTACCATGGAGAGAAAATATTCATTTTTGTACGTTTGAAATTGATCAAAAATGTTCTGCGCATGGATGCTGCTGTACTGTTTCCTGTGCCTACATCCCTCATCCTGGTTATATGTTTTAAAAATCAACTAAAAAGAGGCATTTTTGTCCTCCACTCGGTTGGGGCTACAGACAGGCACAAACCAGCTAACCAACTAAAATTTGTCACAGATTTTGGCTGCTTCGTGATTTGTGAAAGAAAGAAAACCCCTTTAAACAGCTGAACTTTGGGAGTAGGCTGCCCCCCATGGCTCAGCTGTTTCCAATCTAAACAGCTGAGCTGCGGGGACAACCTGCTTTCACGGCTCAGCCATTCAGCTACCAAAACAACTGATCTGGGGGAGGAGGCCCCCTCCCTCAGCTGTTTCAGGTACAAAACTCACAAACCCAGTTCAGTTTGTATGTGCGCTGTCTGGGCTTGAGGGTTCCAGTCTTCAGCAGCAGCTTTTTTGAGTGATGAGGGAGCTGCAGGGATAGAAGGACCATGAAGGGAGCTCCCTCGTGGTTCTTTTATTCCAGTCCATTTGTAGGCTGATTTCGATAGAGTAACTTCCATAGCATTTGTTCTTAAAATATCAGGCAGAAATAAGGATGGGGAGAAACTGAGAGGGGCTGTGGCTCAGTGGGAAAGCCTGTGCTTTGTAGGCAGGAAGTTCCAGGTTCTGACCCCAGCATCTCCAATTATAGGACCAGGCAGGAGGTGGTGTGAAAGACCTCAGCCTGAGACCCTAGAGAGCTGCTGCCAGTCTTAGTGGACAATACTTACTTTGATGGACTAATGTCTGATTCTGTATAAGGCGGCTTCAAGTGTGTTCATGGATGACATTCACACAGTGTGTTTGAGTCCTTAGGAGGGAAGGCGCTATGGTATAGCATGACCTCGGAAGCTAAGCAGGGGTACTTGGGTGGGAGACCATCAAAGAAGATGATGGCAAACTACCTCTGCTTCTCACTTGCTTTGAAAGCCCCTTGCAGGGGTCGGCATAAGTTGGCTGTGACTTGGCTGCACTTACGTACATACATTCAAATCCTCAGCATTCTTCAGTAAGCCTTACAACAATCCTGCAAGGTAAGTCAGTATTACTGTTCTCATAGTCCAGACGGAGGAGTGGAAGCTGTACTGCTAAAGTCCACTAAGTGGCAGGATTGAGTTTTGGATTGGGGACTCCTTTCTCATTCACAGTCTAAGGGCTACTGCACACTTCACATTACAGACATGTTGGATGCATAGAAACGAGTTCTACAGCAAACATGTTAACGATAGGCATGCATTTGGCCTCGGATTTATGTATCATCTATTAAAATATTTGTATTCCAACTTTCCTCATGGTTCAAGGCATCTTACAATTTACAGAAGAACCCAAGAAATTACAAATTACCCAAGAAATGTGCATTCCCTAAGAAATGATATCCACACTCCACATGTTTTCCACATAAAACACCAGGTATGTCCACAGCTATGTCCTTTGCCACCTGCATTCTACAAAATAACTTGTGCATTTAGACTGAGGGGGTAGGGAGGGAGATTTGGCTGGCTGAGATTGTCAGTGACTACACCATTGCTTATTGAGGGAGCGGTGGCGCAGGCAGTTAAATGCCCGCCTTGTAACATCACTCGAACAGCCACTATGGCTGTTCGAGTACCACCGCGGTCGAGGTGAGCTCTCGACCTTCGTCCCAGCTCCTGCCCACCCAGCGGTTTCGAAAGCAACTTAATTGCGAGTAGATAAATGGGTACCCACCCTTAGACGGGTGGAGGGCACCCTGTATGGTGGTTGAAGAAACGGCGGCGGCGATGATGGCGGTGGCGACTTGAGACGGTGAATGATGTGGTGACGTGGCGTGGCCGAGGCAGACGGGCGCGATCACGGAGGTTCAGCGAGCGATCCCTGGTGGCCAGAAAGGATTACATCGAGGCTGCCGCAGAGACGGATGGAGCGTGCGCAAGTCGCCCAGCACTGGCCCTGCGGAGCCGGAAGGACGTGGCCGGGCTGGAAAGCAGGCGGAGTCGCGCGCCTTAGAAGGAAGAGAACCAGCCACCACCAAAACGCCGGAAAGTACGCCTGCCAGCCAGAGACCCGACCCGACCCGAGCTAAGCAGACGGGAGAAGAACAGCAAAAACGACCACCATAGGGGGGTGCTGGTAGGTTGTCCCATCCCCTTACACGTTGTGGCCCTAGTTAGGGAAGAACGGTGATTAGCACCACTAGACCCTGTAAGCCGCTCAGAGACCCCTAGCCAGGGGTTCGAGCGGGGTATCAAATCGACTGTTAAATAAATAAAAAATATTGATTAGAAGTCAAAGCCCCATTGTGCGGTGCCAGAGGATTATGAAACAAAGGCACCTTGTGTTCAGTTTGCCAAGATGATAAAATGGTGGTTGAGGTGCTCATCTTCTTCTTATCACTTAAAGCACTAACAATATTTATTTTGGCACTTTGTCTGTGAACCTTTTCTAGGTGTTAGCTGAGGCATGAATAATAAATCATCCTTTCCTATTAAAAGAGAGAGCAAACAGACCTGTGAAATAGTCCTAATGCTCCCAAATAACAGAAAATTGTGGATAAATGTGCACTTTGGATGTTAATAAAAGCACTATTTTGTTGTTGTTCAAGGCTGACAGTACTAAGAAATGAGGAAGATTATTTAGCTAATTGGGGAGAGATTTTGGGGAAAATACTTTTGAGTAGACAGGAAACAGAGGAAGTGGAGATTATCCACCTTTTAAAACCACCACCTCTAGTACATTCCCATTTCATGCCGTCTCCTTTTTTTTGTGGGTAGTTCAGAAAAACCTTATATTATGGTTGCCAAGTCTTACCTGCTGCTGGAGCGGGGGGCTCCCAGCTTGTTCCTGGAGTGCGCAGGCGCCGCAACCCCATCACCTGGAAGTGACACGACCATGCCGGGCACGCTGGGGGCGGGGCCATGAGCATCCAAGGGAAAACCATAGAGTTTTCCCTCGGATGACCGTGGCCCCGCCCCCAGCGTGGCCGCGTCACTTCCGGGTGACGTGCACGTCGCGTACTTTGGGGGTAGGGTTCCCCCTGGGGCTCGATTCGCTGGCGGCGGGAACTGGCCTCTGGGGCGGGGGTTTCCCCGTCCCCCGGGGGGACTTGGCAAGCCTACCTTATATTGATGATGGGTTCCACTTTGGGTCTGGTGTGCCCTTTTTGTGGAAACATTTCCTTTGATTTTACAGTCCAGTGTGGATCTGAGTACGATTTGGGAAGGGCACTAGTTACCAGTGTTCAGCAATTATCTTGCCTGTTGCTTAGGATTTCCGTAATTACTCAAATACAGGACTAGATTTTCCCCTCAGGTATGCCATGCCCTAATCCTCAAAAAGATCATGTATAGAAATGTGAAATGACCTATTCTTGTGTGTGTGTGTGTGTGTGTGAGAGAGAGAGAGAGAGAGAGAGAGGGAGAGAGAGAGAGAGAGAGAGAGGGAGAGGGAGAGGGAGAGGGAGAGGGAGAGGGAGAGGGAGAGATTTTTTTTCAAGTGGTTCGTCTCATATTAGGGTCTGTCTTCCTCTCAAGTAAATACCGTATTTTCCTCCTCTGTTAAGCTCTTGCCCTTTTCACCTCCAGCTAGTGCAGCCCAGATGTGCTCAGAAGCTGGTCCCTCCACTCCTGAGGATCCTCTTCAGCAGGGCTCTAAGCCATACAGCTGTCCAGGCATCCTCTCCCAACCCCTGCCTTTTGATTTGCATTCTCTCTAGCAGCCTGGTTTCCAGATTCACAATTATAGGTCCGGCAGGTACCTGAACTACCAGACTGGACTTCTCATTCCAGCCGTGAAACCCATGAAATATATGAGAGTTGGCTTGGAACCTCTCAATAGCTGGTGACTGGATTGACCTCATGGGCAGTCATTTGATGGTTCTCAAAATTCCAGCTTTCTTAAAATTCTAAAAGTGCCCACTGGATCAACAAGGGTGGGCATCCCTGCAATGTTCCCTCTAAGCTATGGTAGTGTGAGCTAGCTCACAGTTTTTGAGCCTCCAGCTCACACATTTTTGTCTTAGCTCAGGAAGGATGGCTCCAGAACAGACTAATTTATGCAGCAGCCAAATCCCTTGCTCACAACTTTAATGCCAGAAGCTCACAAAGTAGAATTTTTGCTCACAAGACTCCACAGCTTAGAGGGAGCAGGCTGCCACAATGCTTTTTTGGGGGGTCCTTGTTTCCTTGTATGCTTTTTTCTTGCAATAAAGATACCTCTATCTCAGGCACACGCTTCCTTTTTATATCATTATGTTGAATTCTGAAGATAGTTTTAGATGCAGATCATAAAATTTATAGATGTGGGCCATGAACAGAGGGTGGAAATCTTTGTATAAACTTGGAGGAACCCCCAGGTTTGCAGAAAAAAACTAAGATGTTAGGGGGAAAGGAATTTCACACTACCAATAGCTCACAGGATTTCCTTATGAGATCTAATAGCCATTTTGTATTGACTAGACAACTCTGGTAGGTAATCCAGAATGCAGTTACAGATTCATTTCAACACTAGAAGTGAATTGACCGAATTTGGAGGTGCATGTGTAAATGGCCTAGGGTTGCCAAGTCCCCCCGGGGGGTGGGGAAACCTCTGCCCGAAAGGCCCGTTCCCCATTGGCGTGGATTGGGCTGCTGGGGGACCCCACCCCCAAAACGCACAACATGCCCGGCGTGAACATGTCACCCAGAGGTGACATAATCACATTGGGCACATTGCGGGGGGACACTCTATCATCCGAGGGAAAACTCTATGGTTTTCCCTCAAATGATTGTGGCCCCACCCCCAACATGCCTGACGCGATTACGTCACTTCCGGGTGACATGATTGCGGCGCGCACACAAGAAGACTCTTGGGGACATCTGGGAGTCCCCCCACTTTTTAAAAGGTAGGACTTGGCAACCCTAACATGTCCTCACATATGTACACAACCCTTTCCATGGGTAACTGTGAGGGGTGCAGTTGTATACTTTTGTGGGGAGGGGGAAAGGACAGTACAGCCAGAAATGTGTTTCCAGTTAAAGTATTGGAAGCAGTGGACATGTTAAGTAATAACATTTGTTTTAATTACAATATTAAAGAATCCTACTCAGGTTTCAAGATGATACAAAAAGCACCAAGTTCAACATGCATTCATTTCACACCTGTTAGAGACAGAGAAAGGGAGAAGATAACTTTTAGTTTACTGGAAATCTATTTTGAATGAAAAACTGCCGACTCAGCTTAAAAAACCACTTTATGTACATATCTGTATTCACTGTAGTCTGTCTTCTGAGCTGCAGAGCTAGAAAATGAGGGGAAAAACCCACAGAAGGGTAAGTTCAAGAGATCATATTATGCTTTTATACATAGCTCCCCCCACTAAAAGGTATTATGCTTCTCTCTTCAGTGTAGCTATGGCAACCACTGTAATTCATGCCCCATATACACAAATATTCTAATTTTGCTAAAATGCAATTTGCATGGTAGCTTTAACAAACATATATTTAATTTTGCACCCAAATGAAGTATGCATAACAATTTTTGAAAACACAACTTCTCATTCCCTCTGAGATTGATTCCATTAAAAGGAGTTCGAGTAAGGGGGAAAAAATACATCATGTATGTGTGTTTAGCTGAAGAACAAATTGCTAGGATTCAAAATGGAACAACTCTCTTGATCTAGAAATGCTTGCTTCAGCATGGCTTTAAGTATAATCATAATTAACTGTTATTTAACAGGAATTTTGTGGTACCTTGATGACTAACAACAGTTAAGTCCAGCGTAACCTTTTGTAGACTTGAGCTCACTTCTTTAGATGTACTGAGTGAATCCTCACTATGCAGACTTTTTATATGGAAGATACGAAAAATAGCATTCTCAGTGGCCCATGCAGTGCAGAAATCATAGGACAAAATGTAATTATATTTCAGATTGAAATCTAATTAAGAAACATACAGAGTTCATTCATAAGTTAATACTGGTAATAGTCCCAGATTTTGCTAAAATAGATAGTTATCACCTGTAGTCCATCAGGTAGCTAGCTCAGCATAACTACTTAATCTTCTCTGTGTTTTTCTTGGTTGGATTTGGATTTCACAAGACCAAAGCTTTTTTTTTTTTTTAAGAACTGGTCCATTTTTAAATAGAAGGGAAAATTGTGAGGTGAAGGAGAAACAATAGTAGAATGGGTTAGGGTTGCTGCAACATTTTCAGCAAACCTGTTTAGCCATTGAGCTTACCTTGTTCAATACTCACCATCAGACTGTGAAGCAATCTGGGATATGTTTGGATTTTATTGAACAAGTCTAGCAGCTGCCGAGCAAGTTGACAACTGCCTGTTGGTCAAAAGCTAACTCCCAGCTGATCAGATGAGAGTTGTGTTATGTTCCCCCCAAGCTTTACTGGGTACTGTGCAAAGTTTCCCCAGCATCAGTTACCAGCTCCCAGTTGACCCCTCACCAATTGGGAGTTGACTTTTGGTGGCTGCAAGTAGCCTGTTTCTACAGCTGCACATGGACAGGTTGCAAACAGCCAAACAGCCCATCTATTCACCAGTGAAACCAGGAAGTGAGCTGAACTGGCAAGCGCTCAAGCATCCCCAATCATTCCTACGTTACACTTCAAAGTTTTTGGTTCACTGCCCAGAATCCCTGATAGATTATTTTATTTTGTCCACCATGGGCAGAACAGTTGTCAGTGTGCAAGGCCTATATGTGATAGGACATCCAAAGCCCCTAACAATCTACAAAGTATTTTCAAAGGCTACATTTAATAACAGCAGAACAAATTAGGGGAAAAATATTTTAACACATAAATGCAATATTGTGGATGGTTTTAAGACAGAATGACAGTCCTGAAATCACCCAGCAATTTTCATAGGTCTTAGGAGAGGAATACACCTGAGCTACTCCATTCCCTAGTTAAATATTCAAACCCTTATACCATACTAGTTCTCCTTATAAACATAACTATGGAGTAGAGTACTTTCAGCAGTGTTGGAGAAGTGACAGCCTGCTAAAATTCTAGTTCAGGGATGTCAAACATGCAGCCTGTGGGCCAGATCAGGCTCTCCGAGGGCCCCAATCCAGCCCACAAAGCCCTGGCTGTTTCCTGCTTCCTTTTCCAGTTTTCTTGCTGCTGTCATGTCACAGCTTGCTTTACCAATCTCTCTCTATTGCACAGGAGAGATAGGCAAGCCTCTCCTGTGTGATTGAGAGAGTCTGGTAAAGAACTGGCTGAGGCTCCTCCCTTCCTCCTCCCAGGGAGAGGGAAGGAACAGCCAGAGCTTGCTTCCTGGCCATGCTACAGAAGACAAAGAGAAGCCTTTCTTTCCTTCCACTGGCTGAGGCTTCCTGAAGGGAATGAGGGAGAGATTGCTTTGCTGGGCTGCCTCAATCGCATGGGAGAAATACCAAGCACTTTTAAGACCAACAAAGTTTTGTTCAAGGTATGAGCTTTTGTGTGCCTTGCTACAGTGTGTGTGTGTTTTGTTGGGCTCTTTATGCCAGGGCTGTCCTGGGTGCAACTGGATTCTGTCCCCTTTTTCACTGTATTCGTGCCCTCATGATCCAGTCTTTCTTACTAAGAAAGCAATGTGAACTATTTTAGCGGAGGAATAACAACAAGCCAGTGAGGTGGATTAGGCTGAGAGTGTGCATCCAGACCGAGTTCACCTAGCACATTTCCTTTGTAGGAAATTGTAGTCCTTTCTATGGGGAAGACTATAGTATTGTAGACAACACAGGGCCCTCAGTCTGTGTCAGGATGCCTTCTCATGTTCTTGACCAGCACATGAAGCAACTTATGTATAAAAATCTGCAGTGCCCAGCCATTTCATGTTTTCCCCTGGGTCCTAGGCTCAGAACACTGAGCATGAAATTTCTGTAATTAATGTCAATAAATCAAAAGTAGGTTTGCCGCTTACAGATACACACCTGAACAGCACACAAAAGATTGCTACAGCACAGACATTTTGATGTAATAATTCAGAGCAAGAGGTGTCAGTTATCAGAGACTGTTAAATAGACAAAATATTGCAAGAGTGCTAGTGTTTTAAGCATGTTTTATTTAAAGTTTAAAAAATCTTTAATTCTGTTTGTCTGTGTCCTTTATACAATTTATATCTCCGCTGCCTGGCATTACATTCTATGACACACATGGCCCAGCCCAACAAGGTTTCATTTATGTCAGATCTAGCCCTCATAACAAATGAGTTCAACACCCCTGGTCTAGTTAATGTAAATATGTCTGAAAGGGTCATTTAGTCCACTTGTACCCTAGGGGGAGCTGTGGTGCATTCTCTAGTGTTTAGGGTTTATTGAATGTTTTTCTCTTGTCATTCAGCCTACCTCTTGTTTCTTTTTCTGCTCTGTGTTAATATGTGTTAGTGCTTGTGCTCTGAAGGCCTCTCTGTTGCATTAGTGGCCTGCAGACAGTGATTGTCTTTTTGCAAAATCCTGTTGCAGTAAATTCATTGAAAGCAAACTTCAAAGTGTGGATTGGATTATTTCCTGAACTCTGCCAACAACCCTGATGATAATTATTTCATCCTGGTCTTACTCCAGGGACCACTAGGCAGCATACGTAGTTACCCCCCATCATATCCTCACAACAACCCTGTGAAGAAGGTTAGGCTGAGACATAAAGGCTGCCCCAAAGTCACCCAGTGAGGTTTCGTGCTGAGTGAGGACTTGAGTTTAGTCTTCCTTCTCAAATACTCTACATTACTCTTTTGCATCTTATGCTGTATTATGTACCACTCAAAGTATAAAGAATGAATAGACAAAATCTATATTTTTCTTTCCTCCTGAATAATCTCATTGTATTTTCTTGGGATAGTGTCATTCGGCTGTGAATAGTGCTCTTTAAATATCAGGGAAATTACCAGGTAACCTAAGCAGTTAGTGTATTCAATCACAAACTATTGTCAAGATGCTTATTCAGCCAGAACACATTTACATGCAGTCTGTAGCAAGTAAGCAAGACTCTGTCACTTTCCTGATTAAAGGAATTGATTTGACTTTAGCAAGAGTGACTTTAATTAGCTGTGCAAATGCCATTAATTCCAATTAATCTTCTCACACTGTCAGGACCAAAATCCAGGGAGCAGATAAATTGCAGCTAATCAATATAACTCTTGTTTCTACTAGGAACAGGTGCTTACAGAGGGAAGAATGTCATTTATAGGCATCTGAATTGAGGAGTATTTAAGCAAGACAGTAATTCAGTGTGGCTAACCAGCCCCTCCCCCCGGCAATGATTTGTTGGTGCTTATATATTTAATAATTTTTGAGCTTGACGGAAAAGCATTTAACCTACTGGTAAGGAGAATTAGTACAATCTCTGTTTAACACACTTGCAGCGCATCCGAAGTTCCCACGTCCCTTAGGAAGTCTAAGATTAGAGGCAGCAAACCGCTTATGCTACAAATCTTAGCAGAGTGATAACAAATCTGCTCAGTGGTTAGTGAAACTAAACCTTCTTTTTAACATCGCACCATGTCTAAAAACAAGAGATGGTAAGTTATACTATTCCCCCTGTTGGTTCCCCCCCCCCATAAGCATCCACAGTTCAATGTACACATGTGATTATGTACCACTTAACATCTTTCTGGGTCAACAAGGTATAGTGGCTGTGGTGTGGACTAGGACCTTGGAGACCAAGGTTCAAATCCACATTCAGCCATGATGCTCAGTTTGTGTGGGGAGCTGGAGGCGGGGCTTGCCACGCCACCATTTGCGCTGGCTCCTGGGCTGCCGGAGCAGTGCTCTGGTGTGCTCCGGCCCCAAAAGACCCCTGGCCTAACCTATCTTGTAGGGTTGTTGTGAGGGTAAAATGAAGGCGGGGAGTCCAATGTATGGTGCCCTGAGCTCCTTGGAGCAAGGGTGGGATAAAAATGTAGCAAATAAATACATGACAAGTAATGTACTTTTCTACATCCAGTTTCTGTCTGTATGGTTGGTTGGCAGTATTCAGGAAATAATAACTAGACTCTCAGCAGGCTGTTGCTTCTCCAACAAGGGTGGGCTGGCAATTGGTGGGCTGCTGCTTTGGGAGACTGCTGCTAGCCACAAGTAAGCAGAAGTGGTAGCCTCATTACCTCTGCCAGCACTGGGGAGGCTGTCTGTCTTGCTTGTTGGCCCAACACCCAGGAATGAAGATGTAACACTCAAAACATAGGATTTACTAATAGTTGACCTGTGTACTAAAGCAAATGCTTCCTTCTCCTTTGCAGTATGGGGTGCCCTATATATGGGCAGCAAAGTGCCTTGAGATGCCTCAGTCAATGTCTTCTTAGACTTTTCAATAGCAACCATACATCGTTGCTGCTCTCACCCTAGCTAAAGCCTAATTATCTCTTAGTGGACCAGGTCTAATGCTAAATACCCACTCTTCACAGTAATTTGGAGCTGGTGAAAGATGACCCTCTCCCTTCCAGTTTTGTTCCACCAGATATCCTGTTCCTGTCTGAAACGACCAGTTATCCCACACTGATGTTAGAAACAGTGGGTAGATGGGGAGCAGCAGTGACAAAATGGCTGCCCTCAGAGGATATAGAGAAAGCAAAAATATGTTCTCGATGCCATTGGGGGGGCAGGCTTGAAGCCACTACACCACATTTATTCTCTTACTAGGCATGTCCCAATATCCTTTACATATTGCCAGTTTTAATCCCCCATCTGGATCTCCTCTTCAAAGATATTACAAACTGATAAAACCTTAAGCAGGCCAATTACCCTATCCCTCTCTGATTTCTTCCACCTTTTAACTTACACTCAACTGTCTTAAATAATCCCATGCCTCCTACGGCATGCTTGTCAGCCTTTTTCTTCTGGGCAAGGGCTTCATGTTAATTTACAAAGCACTATTTTTCATACCTGGACAATCCCCTTTGCACCTTGAGGCCCCCCCCCCATCTGCAGACAGTCCTGTTTTGCTCATCTACAAGTAAACATATCATAAAATTTGCTATTAGAAGTGATCAATATAATTTGATTTTCTCCACATTGGCTATTAAAAAAAAAAAAAAACCTGCAAGTAGTGTGCTGGCCTCTTTCTTTTTCAAAATAAATTTGCTGCTCAGCCATAAGGTCTGAAGAATTTTGTAAGAATTTCCATGGGAATAGCAAAAAAATTCTCAGGATGGTATCACACATCAGCAAAACGGCTGCATCCCACCAGTATATAATAGTCAAGACACTTACGGTCAAGTTTTTGTGGGGGTTTTTGTGAGCATAAATGTGAAGACTGTAAGGCAATTTTCCTAGCAAACATTTGGAGTCTTTTCATGCTGTTCTGATTGGCTCAAATACATTTTGGTTTACATTGCAAATGTGCTTTCTTTTTCTCTTTTGAAAGCAGGTCTCTCAGACAGATGCGATGGACAGGTCCCAGTACATTTGAGAAAAGAAGGCAGAAAACATCGCTTGAAAATATCCACAAATGCTCAGCACTCTGTGTGCACACCGTGTTCTAAGTCATATTGGAGAAGGAACACTAAACTCTGCTGCTCATTTATCTTCCTCATCAAAGTTCAGCTCTTTTCCTTGCGGAGAGCTTGACTGCTCTGCTTTGTCCACCCACTGCTTATCCACCTCATTAATTTTGTTTTTCATGGTCTTCTAGGTCAGGACAGTTTGATGCTGAAGTGTTTCCAAAGCTGCTTGTTAAAGGCCCACACTTTCTAGTGCTGGTGCAAGAAAGATTTCTCCTTTGGAAGCAAGCAACTATCTTTTAAAACTTGCTGCTTCAGTAAAGCACTGTAGTGGGGATTAGATGAGTTACTATCATACTTGTTGAGCTGGGCCAGTTGACGGAGCTGGAACTTTGACTTGTTAGTGCTTGTTTTGGTTTGGTTTTTTTCCCCCTAGTAAATTTAAGCAGCACATCAAAATGCAGTAAAATAAGAAAGGCTAACAATGTCTGGACAGTATCTTATCCCTTAATGAACATATAACCATCCCATTTCCAGAAAAAGACCTACATTTAAAGTATTTAAATGGCCGATTCCACATAGTTTGCCTCTGGTTCAGTGCTACTGGGAATTTTTCTCCTGCTTTCCCACAGCATTCCGATGCTCCCAGGGTTTCCCCAGCTTTTCCCCCTTTCTCTAACCTGCTTTGCTATGAAGTTTTGGGAATGACTGCAGTAAAGCCTAGTTGACTCTCATTTAGATGGAAAAGTTCAGATTTTCCTGCCCACATGAGAAACCATTTGTCTTCATACTGTCCCCGCAGTGACTATTTCATTCCCATGCCACTGGGAGGCTTAAAAAAACCCGTCAATCAAATATCAGTGCAGCAATATAATGTTATAACAGTATGTGTAACAATGTCCAGCTTTCATTTTCTTAAAAGTAAGTCTTGTTCCATTAGAGAGTCCTTGCAGGCCTTCAACTTGTACATGACTCGGAATCCACTACATCTTAACTGCCGTGTGGCTCCTGTAACTCTATAATAAAATTAGTACACTTTCTGCAGGATGCTTGGTAGATACATTGCAATTTATTTATTCATATAATTCATTTACATTTCGCCTTTCTTGCAGAAACTCCAGGTGGAATCTGTAAAATTATCTTTTGTAGTAATCTCTGTTTGACAGCAGCCATGAAATTAAAAGACGCCTGCTCCTTGGGAGGAGAGCGATGGCGAACCTAAACAGCATGATAAAAAGTAGAGACATCACCCTGCCAACAAAAGTCCGCATGGTCAAAGCAATGGTATTCCCAGTAGTCATGTATGGCTGCAAGAGTTGGACTATACATCACCCTGCCAACAAAAGTCCGCATGGTCAAAGCAATGGTATTCCCAGTAGTCATGTATGGCTGCAAGAGTTGGACTATAAGGAAGGCCGAGCGCCGAATAGATTCTTTTGAACTATGGTGCTGGAGAAGACTTCTTGAGAGTCCCTTGGACTGCAAGAAGATCAAATCAGTCAATCCTAAAAGAAATCAACCCTGACTGTTCCCTGGAAGGCCAGATAATGAAACTGAAGCTCAAATACTTTGGCCACCAAATGAGAAGGGAGCACTCACTGGAGAAGACCCTGATGCTGGGAAAGATTGAAAGTCAAAGAAGACGGGGACGGCAAAGGATGAGATGGTTAGACAGTGTCATCGATGCAACGAACATGAAGTTCAGCAAACATCAGAGGACGGCGGAAGACCGGAAGGCCTGGCGTGATCTGGTCCATGGGGTCGCGAAGAGTCAGACTCAACTGTGCAACTGAACAACAACAACTGTTTGACTCATACAGCATGAATGGTAGTAGAAACAGGAGCTTGCCCAGGTTGATTCCTGAGTAAACAAGTGAACACCCAGCTTTGATATGTAAGAACTGCATCCCACAGTGTTGTTTTCCTTCCACGTTAACTGCATGAAGTGAGGGAAAATGCTCAGTTCTGAATACTGATACTTTCCTAATAAAAAAATTGGATAAAATATACCATTTTTATTTATTCTCTATAGCCCACAATGCAAGCTTGAAATAGTCATGTTTAGAAAGTTAAGCTTCTAGTTGGCATCGAGCAGAAAGCACAAAAGGCGACTGGCAACTCTGTGCTGATTGAAATACTGGCAGCACCAGTGGCCAATTTTGTTATATCCTCTCTGCTCTGTTTGCACTGTATCAGCGATGGCAAATGTACCAAATAAATATTGCATCCAGACTGCTCGTTGGGTTGCTGTTTTCCACGCTAATCAGGCTCATCAAAATGTGTGCAATATTGTTTTTTTGTTTGCATCCTGGAATCGAAATATGGCACTGTTTCCAGAAAGGGTTCATCTGCCAGCCGGACTTGGTGGGAGGCAGTGATCTGATAGGATTTTGGCTCTTGCTATTGGCTGTGGAATGCTGCCATGGTGAAGGCTTGTTAAAGGGAGCTATCATCTTTAGGACATTTGACAAGAGACTGGTAAAACTGGAGTGAGCCTGCATATAAAGAGAGCATTAATTATGCAGGGGTGGCAGCATCATGAAACCAACAATTCAAAGCCAGGCTACCTGTTCTTGCTGTAGAGAGGACTATTGCTGGATGCAAAAGTGTTGAGAACTTCAGAACAGACATGATTGGCATTCAAACCTTAAGCACCTCACGGCTGAGTTGAGCACCTCACAAGTTTGCCTTGATGTCTTGTCTTGAAGTCAAATGCCATGTTGCTCAGCTTTGCGCCTATGTAGTTTTCAGAGTCAGACTTTTTAAGGCCTGAAAACTTCTGAAAATCTTGTATGAGACATGAGACAGGGTTATTTAGATTATTAAAGTATTATTTTTATTATTTTGCTTTAGTAGTAACTGCACAAGTTGCTACAGAGGCATGATGGTCAAACAGAGCAGCCCATTTCACAATGCAGGATGAGTGTCATGTGGTGCCATGGGGGGGGATTTTTCTTCCATCCTCACCCTTAATATCTACAACTCCTTTGAGACAATGCAAGAATGAACACGTGCAAAGTGTAATCTGAACAGTCCCCCTGCCTTTCCTCTCTCTCTTTTTAAACACTTGGATCTGTGGGTGTGAAATAGAGTTGCCAAGTACCTCCTTTCTGCCAGGGGGAGGTGAGGGGGTAGGGTTGCCAGCTCCATGTCTGGAATCTCCTAGAGATTTGAGAATCAAAGCTGGGGAGGACAAGGACCTCAGTGGGGTACAATGCCATGGAGTCCACCCTCCAAAGCAGAAACCTCTTTCATTAGAGGAACAAAATTTAATAATAGAAATTTGGTGAATGGGGGTGGGTGGGAGGACACACACTATAATTCCTATGAGGCAGTGCGAGTCCACTTGAACATATCCAGGTCTGGAGAGTTTGTCTGCCTTTGCCATTGTTAGTACTGGGCAAAGATACTTCATATCTGCAAGTCACTGTGATTTTAAGAATGTGGTGACTTGAGACAGGTTTGGGTGGGGAGTTGCTTGCAGCCCGCGGGTGGGAAGCTACAGGAAAGTAACATGAGATTGTGCCTTTTTAGCATAATACTTTGCCCTTTTAGGATGATGCCATTTTATACAAATAACTCTCTCCATATTGTTGGTGCAGGTGGAGAAAGGCAAAAGATAATGTTATCCCAGCATGCGATAAAAAGTCCTGTATATTACAGATAGTAATGGACAAATATGCCATTTCCCTCCCAATTTGTTGTCACTGTGAATGATTTCAATCTGCCTATGTTCATTGTGCTATTAATATTATTATTATTATACATTTTAATGCAATTTTTAAAGTATTTATCTGCATGGTGTATGCTGCTTATGCACATGCATAATGCTGATTAATTGCTGCACAAGTGATGTTCAAAAATGCATACGTTTTACTGGGGAATTTTGACACAAGAGGGTCAAAATGAAAACAAACGGGGGTGAGGCTCACAACAAGGAAGCAAAACTGAAATGAGGATAATCAAACTGAACAACAGAGGCAAAGCCAAGGTTTAATAGGTATGAAAGGCAGGAAAAAAAATAACGGGCTGCATCTGGAATAATAACATAGTGCCTTGAAATAATAAAGATAGGTTAGTTATTGTGAAGTACACATTCCAGAGATGGCTTGTTATTTATCTGCCTTTCATAGCTATTAGGTCATGGCTTTGTCTCTGTTGTCGTGTCTTTGTGGACCTTTTCCTTTCGTTTTGATGATCAAACTGAACCAGCAAAGTTGTGCCTTTTGATTATATTCCTGGGGATAGGGAGAGAAGAAGATGCCATTTTCAGCAGCATCCTTTTTTTTTCTTTCGTAATGATACGTAGTTTTGCCTTTAGAATGGCAAACCGAAAATTCAAAATGTCAAACTTTTACTGGTAAGAAGGGCTCCTGTGAATGAGAATTGGAACCATGGGTTCAGGTTGGGTTTCTGGATCAGTCCCAGGGCCAGAACTCACTGCTTTCCAATGGATTCTGGACCCATTCCAGAAATGTACGAAACATGGGTATAGATTAGCCCAAGATGTACCTAGGCCATACTATACCGGCCGCTTATGCTGAGAGTCCTGCACTGATGTAGTTTTGGGTCCTTGGGTTGGTGTTCTCAGCAAGCCACAAGAGCTGTTAAGGTGACACCCAGCATAGCTTCAGAATGTCTCTCAAGCTGTGGCAGCCCTCTTCAGTTCCAGGCCTCTGGTTAGGGCTGCCAATTGGGGGCAGGGGGTGGGTAAACCCCCGCTTTGGAGGCCCCATTTCCACCACCGCAAAATCGGGCCCCGGGGGAACTCCACTCCCGAAGCGCAGCGTGGCTGCGTCACCAGAGGTGACGCAACCACGTCAATCACGTTGGGGGCGTGGCCCCGATCGTCAGAGGGAAAACTCTATGGTTTTCCCTCCGACGATCAGGGCCACGCCCTCAATGTGATCAATGTTGTGCGTCACTTCCGGTGAGTAAAATTCACTTGGCAACCCTACCTCTGGTGTGCTGACCAGATGGTGATACTGGTATTTCAGCAGAGTGTCAGTGACCCTGGACTATGCTATCACCCACAGATGTTCCAAGACTTCTTGTACAACAAGAGGATAAGCAACATCACTTTCCCTGTGTCACACCAGAGATTTCAAGGCATGCACAGACAACACATAAATGTTTGTATTTCTGTAGCAGAATCTAATCTAAATGCCTTACTTTTTACTAAACTGCCACCAGAGTTTTGGGTGAAAAGCATAGGAGATCTCTTCACTTTCCCTCTATTATCTAGCCTGGACACTACAAAGTTAGTGGTTGGACCGTCAAGACCAGATGCCATTCATTCTGTATTTTCCCCCATTTATGTCAAATAAGTCTCCCTGAAAACACAAGCACAGGTAACCAACATTCATTAGCTATAGAGGTGAGATCTGATCAACAAGAATAGTTTAAGAATGTTTTCATTTCAGTACTGAAGTAATTCCCAAGCTTCATTCAATGGAACACTAGCAAGTAGATTTATTTTGCACTTAGCAACCTCTGGAGGAAAGTCTTGCATGAATTAGCTTTATAAACGGTCTGCTTGTAGAAGCTGGATATTTTAAGGCTATAGAAATCCATTATAGGTAAATTCTATTTTTGTTAAATAGAAAACAAATAATTTTGGACTGTTGTTTTTAAACATCAGGTACTTGTTGAGAGGTGTTTATTTTATATGATATTGGCTTTTAATTATCAACTTCATACTATTCTAAATTGTTATGCTGCCTTGGTTTCTGGCAGCAGGCTGTAAATGTCAGAGTAAAGTAAATAAATAAATAGCATCTAACATTTAAAAATGATGGTTATCCCCATATTTTTTAGGATTTGTGAGGTTTTTAAATGTGATAAACTTATTTAAGAGCAGCCATATAAAAAGCTTTCTATGACATTAAATTCCAAAGGTATTTTTATTAATGCGTCATTAATATTTTATAGAATGAAGGGCAATTTTTATGCAAACCAATTAGGGAACACCCTAGTGCTCAGTCCAGTTAACTCTTAGTAAATAGGGTATAATTTTATTAATGACACTAGTAAAGGAATGGTACGGTAGATTCCCAGGGCAAATTGGTAGCATACAGATAAGAGTCAGGCATATGGCATCATTCAAGATTGCAGGTGCTCTTTTTCTAGGTCTTGATAGAATGACTTCAAAGAATAATTATGTGTGAAGGGTCAGCCCTGACACATGTAGGGCAATATAGGTTGTGGTGTATTTATTCTATACATTACAATGGAACAGTCTGGTCCCCCTTCTGCTCTTTTTGTATGTTTGTTTAGTCTCATGAGGTGGAGTTCCTATTCCTTAGTTCTGTTGCTAGTTAGGAACTCTAGTGTGCATGAGCTCCCTTGTCCTGAAACCAGTTGATCCCATCTATTTATCTCATTGTTAAGAACTGATGTTGTTCTTGAGCAGCAAATAAAAGAGAACGTCACTTAGGTAGAGAGCTTCCCAAATATAATAAAGGTATTTGCTTATTTTTAAATTTATTTTATCTGTTTATATTCCACCATTCTTCCCAATGAGGTCCCAAAGTGGCTTACATCATTCTCTTCTCTTCCATCCTTACTACAACCCTGTGAGGTAGGTGAGGCTGAGAGTGTGTGAATAGCCCAAGGTTACCCAGCAAGCTTCCATTGCACACTGAGAATTCAAACTTGGGTTTCCCAGATAGTACTCCGACACTTTAACCAGTATACTATGCTGGCTGTATTTGTTCAACTGACCTGAGAAGCAGTTAGCTGGACAATCCGATCAGCAGATGAATAAAGAGCTCGGAAACGTGGTATACATCTGAATACAGTCTCTTTGTGTTTTTCAACACATATTATATACATAACAACATAACATCATAACATCACAACATCCACCTACTTACCCCACCTGACATACAATACATTCCCACTATACACCACTTACTTCACATAGACAGAGGTCTTCCCATTCTAACCTAATTCATCTCATATTCTAACCATCTATACACTGGTGTCCAAACATTACGAAATGAAGTATTCAAGTTCCCGTTCACCTTTTGAGTTAAATTGTCCATTTCAGCTATGTCAATTATTTTACTAATCAGTTCCGCTTTCTTTGGTACCTGATCCGTCTTCCATCCCTTTGCGAGCAAAATCCTCGCCGCCGTTATTATATGCAAAATTAAATATTTTTCTTTTTTCTTCCATTTATCCGGATATATGTTCAGTAAAAACACTTCCGGATCTAACGGAATCGGCTTCTTAATTATCTGGTATAGCACGTTTTGAACCTCTTTCCAATGTGTATTAACATCTTTACAAGTCCACCAGACGTGGTAATATGAACCTATCTGTGATTTACACTTCCAGCATCTAGCGTTCAATCCCTCATGCATTCGAGCCAGTCTTTCAGGCGGCATATACCATCGGTGTGCCACCTTATAAATATTTTCTTTCAATGCTACTGCCTTTAACCACCTAGTGTTATTCCATATCTTGTACGGGGAGGGCGGGGTATAAATAAAATTAATTAATTAAATAAATAAATACATTTGTGGCCTCAACCTCACCACCCATATTATCTATCCATGGTTTCATAGTTTTTTCCATAACCTCGTCCTGCATCTCTTGCTCTAGGAGGTAGGCATATAATTTACCAATCAGGCATATAATTTACCAATCATCTTAACAGTCTCTTTGTGAGAGGAAACTCAGCTCACATGAAGCTCTTGGGACTTCTCAGGGTCATGCTAGATATGTTTCCCTCCCATGTTCATTAGATTTTGTTTTCTTTCTTCCAAATGCAGCTGCTGGGAGTGTCACGGCTCAGGTGGGATGTCACCTGATGCTGCCACCACTCTGGATTTAGGATCCCTTGAGAAGGCCCAGAGCACCCTCCCAAGACCTTCAGACCTCCCTTTTGGCCGAATAACAGGCGTGAGGACCAGTCAGAGTAAACAACAAGGAAAAGGTTTATTTTATAGGAGGTCAAACAAACAAGGTGCAGGAATAATAACAGTAAGTGGATGAAAAAGAAAATGAACCAAATGCCCTAACACGTCTGAATATACTGTCCCTACCTCACTATTTTCAGTGGCCTTAGACTACTCACCCTTCCCTCAGGATGAGGGTTTCTTCCCCACAGCAGCCTCCCTTCTGGCCCTGTTCCCTGGGAAAAAGAACAGCTTCTCCTCTTGTACCAGCTCATTTGTTATAAGTCCCCTTTCTCTGGGACTGGCTAATTTTGGCTCCAAAACCTCTCAGGGGCTTCTGGGAGTTGTAGGCCTGGCCTCCTCCCACTGCTGCACAGGCTCCCTTGCTTGCACAGGCCAGATCATGACAGGGTGCTTTTTCAAAGAGGAGGACTTCTGGTAGAGGGAGACAGAAGCAGGTGGTGTCTAGATTGCCATTCACTCAACCAGCTCTGAGGTTCAGATACTGAAATATACATGCTTGTCCTGATTACGCAGAATGGTCTAGTTTTAGACAACAGCTTTGTCTTTTTTCCTCATCAGCTGGCAGTCTTGCTTTTCATAAACCTGTGTGTGTTGTGTGTGCGTGTAAGCATATTATTCTTCTTTCTTTTTTTATTAAGAGAAACACAAAAAGTCAACAGCAGTGTTATACAACTGTCTAAAACCTGCCAAAACAGAGTTTAAAAAACCAAACATAAAATAATAAACACATAATCAAGACAGCGCCCATTGTAAGTTTCCCAGAATAAACTATGTTGCAACCATCTGTTCATCCTTCAAGTACTTAATAGTACCAACCTCAGTGTAAAATAACTTGGTGATTGAGCTAATACCCATATCATATTCTATGTGTATGGATAGGTATAAGACTAAAAGCGTAACCAGGGCACATAAGATGCCTTGGAGAGGAGAATGTCCTTCTCTGACACCTCCCCAAATTAAATCCAGCCTGCCACATTTACCAGTGGCTTGGGGCTTTACCAGTGGCTTGGAGACTACTAGTATACACCACCTCTGAACATGTACAAAGTGCAGAGTTTCCCAATTACTTCAGCCCTTCCCCTATGCAAGTGTGAGTGCATAAGCAAGGGCCAGGTGTGCAGGGAAATATTTGAAACACAGACCTGTTTTGCATATGTACTTTACCTTGGAGATACAGTTGTGTTACAACGTTTCTAATTTTTCATTCCACAACTTGTTTTCTTCATGTTAGGCCAGTGTCGGAGTTTTGGCTTTGTGCGTATATGTTTTCCCAGAGCACTTATAGGGTAATTTTAATTCCAAGCCAATTGCAAGTTGGCTTGATTCCATTTGTGAAACACTTGATCTATGCTCCCTTTAAACATCTTCCTCTGTATCCATGCCCTCTATACCTTTTCCACCCTCTTTCCCCTTCACCCTCCCCCGGTGTGCTATATATATATTGGTTATAGTGTGTTAATAATAGCGAAGCTCTATTATTTTTAGACGATCATACGTTCAATAGTACGTTAATGTGTTATTTAAAAGGCAACTGTTCACCCCTTGACTATTTTTATTATTCTCATTCTGAATTTGGATTAGTTTGATTATTTTCCTGTAAACTCTGAGCCTGCCCCCAGGACCGGCCCAAAGATTTTTGGCACCCTAGGCAGACTATGACTTTGGTGCCCCCCTCCCAATTCAATCAAGAGACAAATGAGATGTCTGGAATGAATGTTTGAATTGCTGGGCATTTAAAATGAACAATACAAACATAAATAAGCTCTTCAAAAGCACTCTCTGTTCCATCAAGGCAGCCATTGAAGACTAGCCATTTGTCTCTTTTTAGGCAGACGTCTTTCACATTACTTCGTACTTGATCCTTTACACTGGAGATGCCCAAGACTGAACGTAGGAACCTAGGACCAGAGATTATGGGCTTCCCAGAAATATCTGGCTGGAGCTCCATCTTGGAAATGCCTTGATCCTGGATTAGCTACTATTCCAAAGAACTCTGTTTAAGGGAAGAATTTTAAAATGAATTCTTGTTTCTTTGCCTTACTGGGATATACGGCCATGGGAGCAAGGCTCCAAGGCCGTCATTACAAGCTCTGCAGAATTTACCATGAAGTGACCTGATAGCAGTGTTTGAGCCCCACAGACATTTTAAAACTGAGATTCAGGAGAAAAGCAGGATAGAACAACAACATCTATGTCTAAAATAGTACATTGCCCCCCCCCTCCCCCTGAACTATGTCACTAGCTGGCCCAAGCAAAGAGTTTCTTTTTTTGAAAGTTCTTTTTTTTTTTGCAAAATCATTCAAGAAGAAGAAAAAATAAAAGAGGAGGAGGAAGAAGAAGAGGAAGAAGATCACTCTCCCCTCCTCCAACCTCACCCCCCACACCTGAGTCCAGCTCTCCGGGCGATGACCAAGTAATGTCCCGTTGCAAGCAGGGGGATCTGCAGCACTTGTTGCAATGGGAAATTATCACATGAAACTTGCAACCACCCAACAAGCTGGAAGGGAAACTGTGTGGATGGGTGGAGGGGGGGCAGCAGAAAGAAAGGAGGGGGGCAGCAGAAAGAAAGGATGAGGGAACCTGGGCTGTGGGTTTCTCTGTGTGGCATGAAATTGACCAGGAGAGCTTTTTTTGGGGGGGGGGTAACTGAAACGAAGGGTCTTTCTGAGGGAGGGAAGGTGCCGGTGTGTGTGTGGCTGGCTGGCTGTGAGGATGGGGGGGGAGACGGAGAAAGGAGGAGGAGAGTGGGGGAGTGAGAAGGGGGTGGCGGTGGGGGAAAATGCAAAGTTTTGAGGCAAATTTTTGCAGGCAAGTGTTGGAGGGACCGGAGGACACTGCGAAGCCGGTTTGCAAATGAAAGGGGCATTGAGGGTGCATTCAGGGTGCATTCAGGGAGGGTGCATACAGATGGGGCATTTATGCTGGTATAGATGCCGGTTGGAATCGGTGTACTTACAGGCGATCACCCGGCACACATCTGCCTTCCATCCCTAACCGTTGCAAAACAGCTTTAACCGTTGCAAACAGCTTTAAACCATTGTATTCTGCTACTAGGTCCCCAAGTGGTGGTATCCTGAGGGCACCAGTTCCAGCCACATTATCCCCATCTTTTTTTTTTAATTGACTCTCCTAAAAAGGAGAGAGTTTATGCTTTTAATATCAGAAAGAGGGAGAGTATATTTTGGGATTAAGAAAAGATTGGGTGATATTTTCATTAGTATGTTAATCTTTTGTTAGTATTAAACAAATCTTCTTTTGGCTTCATCTGCGAGTTGTCAATCGTCTTTCATCTTGACCTGTGAAAAACAATAACTGTTAGTGTATTAGTAGTGTCCCTTTGGCTTATTGTTAGTAAAGTCTTTTCTTGCGCATTCTGAACCAGTTTTCATGTTCTGGGCTGCCTCCCTTTCACTTCTCTCAGATTGTATGATGGACCTTTCCCTGCTCCTTTATCTTCCGGAGTCTTGACTTCCCCCTCCGAGCCGCTGTCTCTATCACTGTCCAATTCTTCCCATTTGGCGAGTGCTGCCTCCTCCGAGCTGGCGTGCCTCTTCAAAAAGTCTTGAGCTTTGAAGATGGAGTCAATCTTCTTCCTTTTATCTTTGAACTTGAAAGTAAGTCCTTCTGGAATCAACCAGCGATAGCTAATTTGATGGTTCTGCAAGAATAAGGTCAGTCCTTTGTACGCCTTCCTTTTCGTTCGAATTTCAAATGGAACATCCTTCAAGATCCTAATTGTCTGCTCTCCAATCTTCATAGGCATTGATGAAGATGCTCTCAATATTTGATCCCGAACTTTCTGTTTTGTAAACTTGACCACCACTTCTGCCGGCAGGTTGTTCATCTTTGTAAAGTTGGAATAGGCTCTGTAAACCAGATCCATTTCCACGCTTATTTTATCTGCTTCCCAGCCAGTGAGTGTTCCCAAAGCTTCCGCCAGAATACTTCAGAGATCTTCTTTTTCCAGTTCTTTTATGCCCTGAAACCGGAGAGTCAAATTTGATTTTTCCATTTGAAGCATCAGTAACTTTTTATCTTGCATTTCTTGGTGTTTTTCCATTTTATCCACCTTTCTCTTGACCTTTTGAGTGTCTTCTGTTGAGACCAGGCATTTTTGCGTGATTTCCTCTATTTTCTTGGCTGTCTCATTCAATTGTGTCTGTTGATTACAGAGAACACTTTCCATATTCCTCAACGTTTGATTGATTTTTTGCATTTGCTCCAGCAGAGGGTGCAGAAGATCACTCTCCTGTTGAGCGACAGCCGGCTCCAAAGGGCGGGAGCTAGCACCGGAAGTTCCTCCCAGCTTCTTTGCCGGCTTTTCCTGAAACTTTTTCTGCCCCGACATCTTTGTTTTATTGTTTACTTTTTAAAAGTTCGTGCAGCGCAGCTAGCAAATAAATCTTTCTGCCTCTCTTTAAACAATTCACCAAAAGGTAACACTGCTCCTTTCAAATTTCGCTCCCCCCTCTTCTCCTGTTAAATCAGTCTCTGTTATATCTGGGGAGGGGGGATTTTCCCCTCCACCCTTTCGCTTTTTCGTTGGGGGGGGGGCGTGTGCTTCACTCCTTTTTTCCCATTTCCGACCAGCAACTCACAGTTTTGGCCGATTTTCTTCCTTTTAAACGCTTGTCCGCTTCATCACCCGGTGACGACCGGCGGCTCTGCTAGTCACCGTGCGGGGCACTGCCGCGGCTAGGACCATTGGGGCATGGGGCAAGCCTCAATTTCCGACCATCCGATTGGGAAAGAGGCACATCCCCTGTGCGCCCGGATCAGAACCTCCGCCTGAGGCTCCTTAGGGTCTCCGCTTGTGCGGATTCCCCCCCCTTGGCTGCGTGTGGGCGAATCGACTCTGGGAGCTCCCCGAAGATGTGACCGCCATTCACAGAGTCCAAACCGGAAGCCTCAGCCACATTATCCCCATCTGATCGCTCTCCGCCGGAGTCTAGCCACTTCCGTTCGGGAACCCAAGGCTTCTGCTTTTCGGCCACCATTTTTTTTTAGCCTCCTCAATGTGCGCTTGGGCGAAGCTTCGCCCCGAAGTTTGTTAAAAAAAAAAAGATGCTTAGTTTTAGGCTGCGGACGAGTCCAGGACCTCACGAAGGCCCTTTTTGCTGTAAAAGTTTAAAGGGACATCTTCACTTCAGGGCACGCTTTTTGGGACGGGGTGTTCTGCGCCTGTGCGAAGATCTCAACTCTCTGGATGGCTGCCTATGCACATGCACAAAATGTAAAAAAAAAAAATTAAAAACCGCCGACATGTGAACAGGCATATTGCAATGTGCTGCACAGTCAGGAGGTGAGTGTGATTGCGTTTCTTCCAGATCAAACTCCTCCGGTTCCAATGGCACATCTGAACGCACCGAGAGAGAGAGAGAGAGAGAGAGAGAGAGAGAGAGAGAGAGAGAGAGACGCATGGTGGGGGTGTTGGAAAAGGCTGGTCCAAAGTTGGCGAGCACAGGAGAGCTCAGGAGCGGCGGTGGCAGGAGCAGCAGCCGCCACCCGGGAGAGAAAGGTGGCTGAAGGTGTGTGTGTGGGGGAGCCTAATGGGAACCACATGGAGAAAGGATGCCTGGCCTGGGCTGGAGCGGCAAGGCTAGAGTGGGGAGTGTCCTAGTCCTCATGCCTCAGCAGCCCCTCCCCAGGCCTCTGCTCTGCCTACCAGTTGGCCTCCCCGCCCTCGGCTTGATTCACCACCCTGTTGCTTCCCAGTCCCCACAAAGGCAACCAGGCCAGCCGATTGCCCCACTCGCCCGTAGCTCCAGGGGCACTGGGAACTGTGCACTTCGGCTGCACCGACAGACAACTGAGGCAGTGGTGGTGAGGGGGGGGTGCGTCTTCCCGCAGGCTGGGCTGGGCAGCGAGGGAGGCCGCTCTCTGCTGGGATCCGCTAGTGCCACCTAATGAAAGAGTGGCTCCTGCTCTTTCATGATGGAGGGGTGGGGCCACAGCAGGCCAGCGCGGTCCGTCCTTGCCCACCCCTCAAATCGTCTGTCTGCATGCATTGTACCAATGACATCAATGTTTGTTAATATTTCCTACCATAATGCATTCAAAAAGTTCCCACTTTACTGCCAGTTTGCTAATTTCTTCAGCAGCGCACAGAAGTACATATCCCCCACCCCACCTTTCCTGCCTTTTTGTTTCATTCACCCCAGGCTACCTTTACTGCCCCCTTCACCGAGGGGGTGATAAGGCAATGGGGAATTTTTTTTCTTTCACACTATTTCTCACATTATCACTCTTATGTGCGTTTATTGCAATGGAATTCCATTGGCATGTTACTCAAAATAGTGCAGGACAACGCACAATCAGTAGCCATGTTGTAGTGGTCTCTTTTTAAACCAAATGATGTGTTGGGTTATCAGTCTCAATCTAGCACTAGTGCACAGTATTATTAGTGCACCTGCACAAATTCTAAAAAGGGAGGGAAGGTGATCTGACAGCAGCAATTATGACATAGCTGACATCCGCTGCCCTCAGATTTTGAACCTGGATTGTGACTGGTGTAAACAGAAAAAACAACGCATTTAAATCAGGAAATACTATGGGGGGAAAAGGACAAGGAGCAGTGTGCTCAGTTCCAAGCCAATTCCAAAACTTGGAGATCAACCACACAAAAGAGTGGGAGTAAGGTGAGTATGTGGAAAAGGCTATAGTCTACTCTCTTAAACTGAAAATAGAGGTTATTAAAGCAGAGCACAAGACAAGGGGAAATTACTATCATAGCAACCAGCGACGCAGATCTAGGGCAAGAACAGGAAAGATAATTTCTCTAAACTAACAAAGAATACAGAAGTTACCTCCACATCTCCCTCCATGGATGCTTGTAGAGCAAACACTGATATTGACCAGCACCAGGTCTTGGGTGTGTGTGTGTCTGATTCCTAGTGTTTGAATGCGGTTAACTGGATGTCCTAACCTTTTTAACCCCTCCTGCATTAGTTGGCTGGAAACTCCTTATTCAATCCAGACTTAGGGATTCTGCCTCCATGTGGGATGGTGAACTTCTATCTCTCAGTCATTAAAGAGTGCACATCCCACACACTTCAATATCCAACTATCAACTTGCCCTTCCTGGCACGTTGAGCAAATGGTTATCTTCTCATCGAAATACATCTCAGCTTGTGCTGGCACTCATGTGCATTTTATGTCTCTCTTACCTGGGAAACCAAGCTGCTCTCAAGGTCCCAAAAACTCCCCAGTGATCTTAAAAGCAGCTTACATCTCAGTGATCATGACATTGCTTACCTCTAAAACACCGTTACCTGTCCATTTTCTTTCCTCACCAGTCATATGCAATCCCTTGGCCTTGAGTGGGACATTTATTTTATATTTATTTACAGTGTCATCCTCTCCTCTTCCATGTTATCCTCACGGAAAGTTAAACATGTTTCTCTTTCTCTCTCTGTTTCTCTCTCTCTCTCTCTCTGTTTCTCTCTCTCTCTCTCTCTCTCTCTCTCTCTCTGCCTCCACAGTTGGAGCCATCACTTTGATCACTGTGAGAATGCTTTTGAAACATTCAACTTTCCTATCCAAGAGTACAGCTATAAAAAAAGTCTATCTATTTCATAGAATGTTAAGAGATAACAGTAGTCATACCATAGTAAATTGGAGGAAAATTCGGTAACAAAGTTTATTTCTTAGGAGAAAATGGTCTGAAGACAACTGAATGCTATCACCAAAATTTCAGATCATTGCTGTAGGCTATCTGAGACCCACATCTGTACATTACCTGGCTTAGGGCAATGCTTAAATGTTGTATATCAGAGAAGCTGATAAGTTGCTGAACTATGGAGTTTTTCTGTACAGTCTTGAGTGTTCTCGAAACAGATGAACACCTCAGGTTTTCATTGCTGCTCCTCTTGGCACCCAGTATATTTTGCATGGGCTTCTGTTATCGTTGAATGAGCACAAGTCAAATTCACCTCTGCAGTGAAAAGGAAGATTTCTGCAGGTCTTCCTGATTCAAAACCCAGCAACTATGAATGGAGGAGATCTTCCTAGTCCCATCAAATGAATAGTGTAATATTACAAAATAAGTGCTCAAAGATTTTCCCTGAATGCTGAAAGCATCTTCTGCATGATTTTAGTAATCCTTACAATCCTGTTCTTTGTATTCTAGACAATGGGCTGAGGTGGAAAGACAGCAGTTTATGTAATTCAAAGGATTACGTTCATGGCTAAGGTGAGATTTGTGCTGAGATTCTCTGAACCTTTACACTAGCTCATGTAACAGGTTAATAGTATTCACTGTTCCTTATGGCTTCAAACTGGACTTGACAGAGGTCAGTGAGGGTTTGTTCAACTCTCAATGGAAGGCTGATGTCCCACAGAGGATTGAACATAGGGTTGCCAGCTCTAGGTTGGGAAATACATGGAGATTTGGTGGGTGGAGCTTGAGGAGGGCGGGCTGTGGGGAGGGGAGGGACTGCAGTGGAGTACAATGCCGTAGAGTCTGTTGAAAATATGTGTGTTGCAAGGTCTAAATTTTCCTGTGAATCCTTCCCTTATAAATAAAGATTTTACATAGATTTTTACATAGAACTGAGGAGCTTCCCTTTGAGGTACATGTAATGTTGCATTTCCATGGGAAATATTCAGATTGTCATGTGTTACCATATTGTCTTGAAACAATGGAAACACCCAGTCCAAGTGGTTGCCTACATAAGCAAAATTTCAAGTCATTCTTAAGCTTAAAGCACAGTAGAGTTGCCAACTTTAGGTTGTAAAATTCCTGGAAATTTAGGGGTGGGTCCTGGGGAGGGGTGTTAGAGAATGAACTTAATATTTTGCTTTATGGACTTATATTTATTGCTACACACACAATGGACTGTGCACACACACACATAGGCTCAGAAGACTGTACACTTTGTCACCTGTTGTGATGCAACACATAGAAGGTGCCTGCACAAGCCTTACACGTGAATAAGGTTTCAGCTACACAGTTACCAGCCTGGTGAAGAAGCACACACTCTGCAGAGGATTGTATTGTTAATGTATTTATAATGTCTAATCCTTATTACCGTGTTCTAAACACCGAGACAGCCACAGAGAAAATATGTATATGAGAGGGAAATATCTTCAAATTAATAATGGATTTTTTTTCATTAAAAATACTGGTTCTTCATCAATAAACGTACAAAGTCTAACTCCATCATGTAGAATAAACAACATGAAAGATGCCTTTGTTGTAATTTATAGCAGGGAATGAAAGCATATGACAAAACTTGGGAAAACCCATTGTTTGCAGTCTTTCTTTTTTTTTTAAGCAGTTGCACAACTGTGCATTTATGGGCCCAGGGGCACTGAGGGAGTGAATGGGAGGAATGAAGCACCAGGTGACCATATTGGAAAAGGAGGAGGTCACAGCTGTATTGAATGCATTGCAGGAGCACTGGCGCAGCATGGGGGCAGACACCCGCCTGCTGCACAATATACCCAACTCCCAGCCTGCCTGCTGGGGATGCAGCTGTGGAGTGGCAACCCTTGGGATCCATGTGGGCACTGGAGGCTGTGTGGTTCCCTACCACCTTGAAGTGAGAGCCCCACTGGCACTGACATTCAGTGTGGTGGCTGGCTGCGTAACCACTCCTGACATGTGGTCACATTGTACTTGCTTGTTTGGATTATGTTCATCCTGGTGAAGTCATGCACCATTTAAAATAAACCAGATTAGAGTATACGGGCAGTTTTGTGTCTGCATAATCAGTGGCAGTCATCAGTTGCTGGTATTCATTGTGCTGGTGCATGTTCATAATTTATTAGCTTGAACTGAAGTTTCCATGGGGCGGTGCAAGAATCATGAAATATTTGTGATCCAATCTGAATCCCTTGGCTTTGGGAGTCTGACAAAAGGCTCAAGGGAAACAGCCACAAAGCTTCCTGTCCCCACCCTAGTGGGCTTGAGACAACCAAGGAAAGCACCCCCAAAATTTATGCTTTTACAGTGCCGTCACATGCATTATACCTCTGGCTTAAGCCCATTCAGTCAATGTTCTTAGGCTGACTGTCTATTCGTTACCTTGTATGTATGCTTGTGTGTGTGTGTGCTTGTGTCTGTTAGGTATGTTGGTTGGTCAGATGGGGGAGGAAGACAGTGAAAGCAACAGATTGCAGGAGTGTGCATGCACAAAATGTTTATCGTATGAAGAGAACTCCTGATGCACCTCCTATGTAAGTCATTAACAAGAAGTTTACAGCAAAATAGATTTCACAAATGGGGACATGGGCAGTGAACAAGGAGAGCTCCAGGAAAGCAGTTGGAGATGGTGCATACGTAAAATAACTTGAAGTATGAATGAATGAATCAAAATAAAAAGCGAACCCAGAAGTCAATACAATAACAGCAGTGAGATTGCCATGTTCCCACTGATGGCAAGGGAAGTGATGTCAGCATGATACCAGTGAGATCATTGTCATCGTCCAGCCCCGCCCCCAACCTTCTAAGGCTGCCACCTGTTGCCCACCTTATGGTGGCTACCCTAGCAATGATACACTTAAAGCTTACATAGGCCCCGGTCACACGGGCAGGAAAATGCGGGGGGGGGAGCGTGGCTGTTTGCCCCAGAGCAAAATAACACACGGCTGCATGATCAGACGTCCGGTAGAGGTCCCGTTGAGGTCCCATGGTTAGGGGGGAGGTGCCGATCACAGGACAATCCTGCGGCATGGCAAAGAAGCGGCCTCTCTAGCAAAAGGCTCTGCGGGTTTAAACCCTTCCAGGACTGCAGAGGAATGCAAACTGTGTCCTCCGTCTGGTCCCCTCCAGGAGGAGCTTCAGCCGGGCTGCCCTCCCACCACGTCCCCCTGCACCTCCCCCTCTGCCACTCGGTGCAGAGAGTTCCTCTCGAGCAGGCCGAGCCAGGAGTGGGGGGGTATGGAAAAGAGGAGGGGGCTGTGTTGTTTGTTTTTAAATGAAGTGTGCGCATGCACCGTTGGGTGCTTGGGTGCATCCTGTGGAGACTTGAAGAAAAAAACCTTTTAGCGACGGGGCATGAGCAGGCGCCAGATGCCACGACCTACCACCGGAAACGCGATCAGGCGCCCGCCCTTGCCCCGCGGTTTCCAGAAACTAGTACCTCGGAGGTACTAGTTTTTTCCCCGCATCTTCGGCGGGAAGCCTCGGATTCGCCAAGGGAGCGCTATGCTTCCCAGATGTGGCACTGTGATCGCGCCCAGAAAATCCGCCTATCTTCCATCTCTGTAGTGTGGCTAATGCTCCGTGTGACCGCAGCCATAATTTGTTTTAAAATGAGCAAGTATAATTCATTAAATTAATATAGAACTGTAATATGTTCTAGCAGCTACACAAAATATGGCCAGTATCTGTGCTCCAAAGCTCATGTCCTGAGACAAGAAAGGCCACATATGATTCCTCAGATCTACCCAGAATAATTTGAAGAATAAGAGTAATCAGATCTGGGCAAAACTGAAACCAATCAGGAAAGGGTGAGAGCTGTAGGAAGATTCGACTCCCTGACTGACCTTTTTAGTTCCCTGTATCCATCTTCTCCTATGAAAGCCAAGATCCCTCAAGCGACAGAATTATAGATCATCATGATATACAGAATTGTATATCTTAATGATGTCAACTTAGCCTAGAAAGTCCAGAGCAATAGTTGAACTTTGAAAGTCCTGTCACAGTAGGGCAGGAAAACAACTTGGAGGCCAAGGAGTTGGCACAGACCCTGTAGGAGATCTCTATGGATCCAGAGCAACAGCTGAATTCTGAATGCCCTGCCACAACAGAGCAGGAAGACAATTTAAATTTAAAGACCAAGGAGCTGACAGAGACTATAAAGGAGACTCTTATGGAGATGTTTAGTTTTCTGAAGCAACAAAGACAGGCATAGCGCATCTGAGGAAATATCACAGGAATCAGAACCTACGGAGAGTTGTTCTGAACTCATTAATGACTAAATAATAGCAAAAGGGGCCTTGAAAATGATTTAGCATGTAGATGAATAAGTAACAGCTGGTTCAGGTTGAGAGGTTTCCCTAGTATCTGATTGATTTAATTTTTCATGTGTTAATTTTTTTATTCTTAAATTTTATTCTCTTTTCCTCTCATTGCCTTATTTTGCCTTAATTATTCCATTCTATTTGCTGAGATTAATTTACGCAGTTTCAATGATAATATCCCCAAAGACTCGTCGCTAGGGGTTTAAGGTTGTTGCATAGTTAGCAACCCAGTACAGCTGCCAATTTTGAAGATTACTTTCAGGCTGGTTTTTCAGTCTTGGCAGTGTATAGATGGACAATATAGTCCTACTAAATTATATATGGCCAATTTTGTATGGATATAAATAGCCACGGTCTATTCCCTACAAGGGGGTGTAGGTGATGTTTGGAAGTCTCACTCTGTTATACCCTTAACCCAAAGTACATTGCCAAACAAATCCAGTCAAATACAGATTTTGATTAGCTCACGTTAAATATTTAATTTCTTCTTCTTCTTCTTCTTCTTCTTCTTCTTCTTCTTCTTCTTCTTCTTCTTCTTCTTCTTCTTCTTCTTCTTCTTCTTCTTCTTCTTCTTCTTCTTCTT
>NW_015168060.1:785788-795411 GCF_001447785.1 Gekko japonicus
AAGAGTAATAAAATTGTGTCTGGGATCACAATGAAAAGGGCAAAACAATAGGACATGCCCAACAGTTTCCACTTTTACAAGGGCATGTGTGTTCCTAGAATCCTCTTTGCAAAAGTGCAAAAGAAATGCTCCCTCTAAGCTGTGGAGTTTTGTGACCAACAAATCTACTTTGTGAGCTACTGGCATTCAAGTTGTGAGCAAGTGATTTGGCTGCTGCATAAATTAGTTTGCTGTGGAGCCATCCTTCCTGAGCTAAGACAAAAATGTGTGAGCTGGAGGCTAAAAAACTGAGCTAGCTCACACTAACTCAGCTTAGAGGCAACAAATGGGACATTGAATCAGGCTAAAGAAAAAGCTTTTCTAAATTTGGGAATTAGTAGATTGGCTAGATAATTAGAAGGCGCACAGTTCTTATTTACTTGCAGTACAATTCAAAGCTGTTCTGAGCATCCTAAAAATGGTGCTACTCATAATTTCCTATCAAATTGCAGTTATTATGTATAGTTACTAATGAAAAAATGCCAGTTTCTTTCCCTAGAGCCTTCTGTCCTTCCTGCCTTCACTCCTCCACCCCTGAAGAAGTCCTTGCAAGCTCCCTTTTCACCCTCATTTTCTCACCTTTGTGGGTGAAAACCTGAGCAGTTGTAGAAAGATAGGGGAGAAAAATTAGTCTATATTCCCAAAATGCAAACCTGGCAAGCTTTGTGTACATTGGTATGAAGGCAACACGAAGTGTTAGTGGGATTGTTCCCGTCTATTTTTGTAGCACATGAGCCAATGAAAGTTAAACACTTTTCCGTCGCATTGGTTCCATGGAAGTATTAAGCATGTACTTGAAATTTAATCAATAGGACTTAAAGTGCTTAACTTTGCTGAATCTTGTCTGTTCCTTTTTTAATCCTATGGTTGTTGTTTTTTACTGTTGCTTTTTAAACTTTTCATTCCAGGAAAGTACCTGCCCTATCTTTAAAATAATAATAATAATATTAAAGGAACATAACTTCTTTAATGTTCTAAGCTTATGCTCAGTGTTATTGATCCTCAGAGTCTTGATCTCTCCCCATTCCTAATTGCAGTAGACAGGAGGGCTAGTCTAGACTCTTAGGCATCCTGTAGCCTATCTGATTTATGTTTGTTTTAAAGATCCAAGATCAGCCATCTGGCAAAGGTTCTTTTCTTGCATGTGGGAGCAATAAATAAGGGTTTAGCTACACAAGTTATGCAGCTAGCTTCATTATTCCATACTCAGAGAGAAGAAATTCCAATTTTATATAGACAGCATATAGAATTCACGGTCAGAGAACTTTCAATATGGATAAAACATTTTTTTTAAAGAAAAATACTTTAGAAAAAGGATACTTTACATCTGTACTGAAATGTATCTATACCGGATTGTAGGAAACTTCTGTTATGTATTTTTAGTACTGATGTTCATTTACCCCTTCATTGATTAATGAACGGATGAATGTGCCTTACGCCATGTCCATCAAGGTCAGTATTGTCTCCTCAGACTGGCAGCTGATTTCTAGGATCTCTGGTGGAGGTCTTTCACATCACTTGTTACTTGATCTTTTGAACTGGAGGCAGCAGGGATTGAACCTGTGACTTTCCATATACCTCTGAACCACAGCAGAATATTTTCATGTACAAAAGTAATCATACCTTTCCATATTGTCACTGGAAAGATTTTTCTAAATCTTTTATATCAAAAGCAGTGTGTCTGACCTAGAAACTACATAGGCCTATTTTTCTAATAGATAAGATGCTGAGAAATCCCATAACCAAATCCTCCCATTAGGGTTGCCAGGTCTTGCCTCCTCACCAGTGGGGGTTGGGGGGAGCTCTCCGGGAGTAGTGGGCAGACCACTGTCACCATGTGCAATGTCCCTGGAGTGATGACATAACTTGCAGTGGGCAGGAGCCCGCAAAATTGGGGAACCCCCTGCTCCCACCTGGGGGATGGCAACCCAACCTCCCATTATTTAAAATATCCATATAAGCCAGGAAGAGACCTGATCTGGCATGGGGTAGAGGAGGGGGCTTCACTCCCACCTTCTGCAGTTTCACTGCCCCAACCCCCCTGCCCCATTAGTCTTCAAATGAAAAAAAAAAGGATAGCATTGGCAAAAGTGCATAAAAGGACAACTAAAATAATTAAGTGGATAGAACACCTTCCCTATGAAGAAAGGTTAATGAGGTTAAGGCTCTTTAGATTCGAGAAACGAGGATTGTGGGGTGACATGATAGAGGTTTACAAAATTTTGCATGCGATAGAGAAGGCAGAGAAAGAAATACTTTTCTCCCTTTCTCTCAATACAAAAATTCATGGGCACTAGTGAAATTAACAAGCAGTTGTTTTAGAACAGATAAAAGGCGGTACTTCTTCACCCAAAGAGTAATTAACACATGGAATTCACTGCCGCAGGAAGTGGTGGTTGCTACAGGCACAGATAGCACAGACAGAGAGGATTGGATAAACATATGGAACAGAGGTCCATTAGTGGTTATTAGCCACAAGGCATAGATGGAACACTCTGTCTGGGGCAGTGATGCTCTGTATTCTTGGTGCTTGGGGGGCAACAGGAGGAGGGCTTTTGGAGTTCTGGCCCTGCTGGTGGACCTTTTGATGGCAGCTGGGTTTTAGCCACGGTATGACACAGAGGGTTGTACTGGATGGGGCATTGGCCTGATCTAGCATTGCTTCTCTTATGTTCTTATAGGTAGCCCTTTTCTTATTTTTTTTTTCCTTTGAGGGAGAAAGGTACATATTGGTTTGATAAAATTATGGTTTTTTAACAATACTGACATAGTTACAGTCCTCCTTTGTAAGGCCTAGCCATTCTTCCTCATGGGAAGACTGATAGGAATAGATTTATTACCTTTTTCAAAAACTGCAGAGCTCAGCAGAGCACTAGATACAATACTGAGTCAAGGTCAGCTAACCAGTTCTCTGAATAGTTCCATAATCTATTGGAACGATATCTCATCTTCACATATCCAGTGTCAATGTCAGTTTTGTACGGTATTTTTTTTGTGGGTATTATGTTTGGGGAGCCCGTTTCATATTCTTTCGCCTTATGTTTACAGCTGTGTAGACCAATGGGTTTAATACTGTATTCTGACTAACCTTGTATTCCTCAAACAATAGTCAGTAAAAAAAGAAATCAGCAATAATGGATGACTATTTCTGAAGTACAGATTGTCCAGCAGTATCAATCTTCCCCTGCAAAGGGTAGTAACAGTAGTCCATCAAAGTCATTATTGTCTATTCAGACTGGCATGGGGTCTCCAAGGGCTCAAGATAAGGTCCTTTATATCACCTACTATGTGGCCTGTTAAATTGGAGGTTCCAGGGATGGAACCTGGAACTTTCTTCATGCTAAGCAGATGCTCTACCACTGAGCCATGGCCCCAGTGTTCTAGGTCACTCTTTTGGTTAGGTCACTCTCTTAGTTCATGTGTGGCATTGTGGAAGTCCAACAGTCTAGGCTGGTGTCTGGGTGTCCCAGAACATGCTAGACAACGAGTAGGTTAGCTGAGCTTGAGGCATGGGCACAACTGGCACAGTGTAGTTAGAGACTAGTTCCCAGGTCAAATATGGAGTAGGCAATTTGGCAGCAGCAACAGGTTTGTGGGCAAATGCAGAAGTTGGAGACCGAAACGCAGTCCAAAGGTTTAGAGCCATGAGCCGGGGCAGATTCAGTGGCAGTGAGGTCAGGAGTAAAATGACACTTTGCTTCCACAGCCAGTCTCCCCATTTCTCCACCCTTTATAACTGTCATGGCCAGCCAGCTGCCTCCTCCTCTGTGGATGAGGGAATGGAAGAATCAGGCCCTGCACCGGTAGAATGCCCACCTCAGCAGGTGGGTTTAGAAGCAGAACCAACAAAAGAAGCATCAGGAAGCAAGAACACTTTCCAGTCAGGTTGCTCATTTTGGTAGGTGACAAAAGAAATGGAATAGAGATTAGAGCATCAGTCATTTCTGGCTTCTCCTGAACCAGCGGAGAGTGCCGAAGACAGAGAGAGTGCTTGACAGCCCGAGAGAGACCAAGAAGCGCCTGTTTAATTACACAACAGTGATCAGAGCTAATTCCTGGAGCACAGTCATTACAGGAGCAGAAATGACAAGCTGGTAAGAAACAACACCTGGGCTTCAGGGGATGAGTCAGCTAATGGGGCAGATAAAAGGGAGACATTGAATAAAGCTCGACATGGACGCAACCTTGCTCTCCACTCCCTAAGTGAACAGATTGCTACCTTGCCTTACTGCCTTGCACCCTGTCCCATTTAACCTGTGCTTGCTTTTCCAGCTAGAGACCCAAACCCCATTTCCTGCCCTGTATTCCAAGCTTTGGACCCTGGATGCCATACCTTCCTGTTTTTCCAACTGAACCTTCAGGTCCCTTACTCTGTACTGTTTTGCAGACCTTGCTTTTATCCCTTGCCTTGATCGATTGTGATTGTATTTTGTGCATCCCAAAGACTTTGGGTAAAAAGCACCAGGCTCTGCCCTGAACGTGACAGTAACAGAGATGTTCATCTTGCAGTTGGGTTGCATCATGCAGATGCATCTACATCCATCTTCACTGTTTGGATCCAGGTGTCACTAGGCTGCTAATCGTGTACTCCACCATCTTTCCAGTATCTCATGTTGAACTGTCCTCCATCTGTGCTCCAATGGTTCTGGAAATGGGGGAGGTGAAGTGGATGGTGGGATGCTCCCTGATACTGAGCCATGGGGCTGCACAGCTGGGATACCACTATCAGGCTGTGAATCATTGGTTGGCAGCACAGAAGTAGCTTCCTGTAGCGGGCTGTTTTTAACTGGCTGAGAGCTGGGACCTTCTTCAGATGCCCATTCCTCTTCTGAAGAGTCCTCTGCCCCTTTAGGGTTAATTGTGCCCAGCTGACCCACAACACTGGGCATGTACAAAGGGTGATTCTGAGATAATGTCCCAGAATCCTATGTGCCACTGGGTATCTGTAAGAGTAAAATGATGTGCAGGGATTCTTCAACAGATGTTGATATGAGTGAAGCTCCTGGAAAGCAGAAATTCTGAAAATCATTAATGTAACCCATTACTCTGAATAATTCTCTAAGGAAATTTTAGTCATTCCCCCCCCCTTCCACTCAGTTACTAGAATGCCTATATAGCTCTCTATCCTATAGCTGTTTTAGCGGTCAGAGAACCTTTGGTATTAATGATTAGGTCAAATCAAACTATCAGGAAACAAGCCTGGAAGCACTAGTAGATATCTACACTGCAGTTATAATCCCATGAAATGGTATGGATGAGGTACATAATTTGTAGCATTCTCACTTTTCTCTGCTTTTTGGGGGGGGTCCTAGTTGGGGAGTTTCTTCCCCCCTCAGACTACTGAAGGAGGGGGTATGGTGATAAAATTGTAGGAGCTCTGGTCATTCAGGGCCTCAAAGATCGACACACATACTTTGTTTCTATAAGATATTTAGGTTGTGTCTGGTTGGTGTGAGGGTTCCTTGCAGGCTGTTGGCACCTCAGTCTTCCCTGACCAACACTGGAGTCCCAAATCACAGATTCTGATAGAGATGGAAGTGTTTCTGGAATGGATCCAGAATTTCACTTTCCCCTCACCAGATTGGAGGTTCCTGACCAGAGTGGGTTTAAGAATCCATTCTGAATTGTGCAATGTGAAATTTAAAAGGGGAATTCCTGAGAAACTTTTGGATTCAGAAATGATAGGATCCACTGATCCCTGCTCACAATTGGTTGGCTATAAGCTTTTTACCAGTATGTCATTCTGTGGTATTATTTTGGAAAAAGAGGCTTAAAGGAGAACAAGTCATACTCTCATTAAAACCTGCAGTTAAAAAAAGAAAAATATATAGATATGAAAAGGTTGTAGAAATGCAATTAGGTGAACATTGGCTGAACTTTACTGAACAACAGTAATTTAATACGACAAATGAAATCTTTTGATGTCCAACATTTTCATTAAACCATTCTTTTCCTGTGATGGTGCACAAACAGTGGGTTTGAACTGAAAATGAACTTTTGAAATAGCAAAGGGAGAGGTAATGTTGCACCATCCCTGACCTTACTTAAAAACTGTTTTTCTAGAAAGAATGTATAAATAGAGAAATAAAGAGAGTGAGAGAGATAAGTAAAATGGGCTATGTGTGTTTTTAAGGACTTCTGTGGTATATGAAATTAATACAGTTTTGTCACATAAACTGTATGCCAACTTACTCTCTCAACATAACTTACCTCACAGACTGGCCCAAGGTCACCCAGTGACCTTTCATGGCAGAGTGGGGATTTGAACCTGGGCCTCCCTGATCCTGATATGACACTCTAACCACAACACTGTGTTGTAACCACCGTCTAAGATATGTAGGTCCCATATTGTGGATGGTTTGAAAGACTGTCAAGGACAGCACCAGAAACCTCTCCTTGGTACCTCACGTTGTCAAACCTAGCATCTTTCAGGCCCAGGGGAGCACCGATGCCTCCTATGAAGGTCCAAATTCCAGCAAGCTGCTCAATGGTGGCTGGGCCTTTTTAAGAGTCAGGCAGTCACTGACAGCTGTCCCTTTGACAACCAGCCATCTGACAATCACTTGCTGGGAAGCTCCACCTTGAGGGCATGGAAGAGGAGTGAGAGGGAAGAGGTTGCTCAGAAAGCGTTATTGGGCTACCACAGGATTCACCATGTCCCCACAGAGCTTTTGGGTAGAGTGATGCCAGTGGGCACGATCAAGGCCTTAATAGGACCTTAAAGACTTGATGGAGGAAATGGATAATGATGGACTAGCTCTGGCTCCCAGCAAGGGAGTTGAAGCAGAGGAGAGGAGGTGGACTAGGGAGTGTTCAAGTCCCCCTACTCTCTGTCTGACGCCAAGGCACTTCAGCCAAAGTACTTCAGCCAAATTGGACCTTGATGACTAGTGACTTGATGGACGAGATGAAATTTGAACCTGGGCTATGCTCTTTTCACATGGGGATTTTCCTGCAGTTTGTGTGCTGAACTGTGGCCGGTCTTTCTCTCCAGACTCCCTTGATTTTTAAAAAAATTGTTGTATTTCTGTGTTTTCCTCAACATTTCCCCATGTATTCTTAAGCCACCTTTGATCCACTTTGCAGAAGCCTGAAGAAAAGAGGAAACCATGGAAAGATAACAAATGGAAAATGAGGAGAAAATGACAACATGCACACTGCAGTTCAGCACCCAAAAGGCAGGAAAACCACCATGTGAAAAGACTCCTATAGATTGAAAGATCAGAGTTTTCCTTTTCTCTGTGGATTGTTCTGTGATCTATGGTTTTATGAGCCTACTCAAGAACTTTCCTTTCTGTGGACTTGTGACAAAGCAGTGACTTTTTGGACAGAGGTCCACATTGAAATGCAAAAAATCCTGAAATGTAATTTTAAAAAAGAACCAGAAATATTACTTTTGGGATTAAAGATGGAAGAAGTAAATGTGACAAAAAGAACATTGTTATGGTATTTGATCACAACAGCCAGAATGACGTATGCACAATACTGGAAACAAGACAAAATACCTGAAATTTGGGAATGGATAAAGAAAATGCTTTTTATGGCAGAAATGGATAAACTGACAAAGAAACTTAATAATAAAGAAGATGAATTTTTTTGAAGAATGGATGGACTTTAAAGAATACATAGAAAAACATTGGGACATAAAGAATAATTTACTTTGCTTTGATAGCTATTGAGAACAGAAAATAGAACATGAATTAATTGAATAGATAATTAAAATGTTACCTAAGAATTAGATTAAAAGTATAAGATAATGGAAGTTAATTGATTAAGTAATAAGTGGTTTAATATGGAAAGTAAGAATTAGTATTATGCAGGGGTCATTTCGTAGAAAAAGAGCTAGGGGGACTCATTAGCATAACTCATTAGCATATGCCACACCCCCTGACATCACCGGAAGTGTGTCCTCCCCACAGCCGGCGGCGACCTCCAGCGGGCACCAGCAGGGAGCTCCAGGCCCCGCCCTCCTGCACCTCACCCGGGGGGATGGCGTCCCCCCGCGTCCCCCTCCAAATGACCCCTGGTATTATGGAGGGGGTGGGAGCATTGCGGGAAGCCTGGGAATGGGAGGGAGGGGGAAAAGGAAAAGGGTATTTGACAAATGTGAAGTTATAGTTTTAGACATGTTGTAATATCCTGACAATAAAATGTTTTTGGGGAAAAAAAGAACTTTCCTTTCTGATGTTGTTGAGTGGCAGGATTAAAGAACTCCAATAAATGCCTATGTAAATGTGAAAATGCTAGAATCCCTATATATAAGACAGAAATATTTAATTTACTGTTTGTCTGGCCTCATGTTACCTGGCAAGTGGTAATTGAATGTTTGCATCAATGATATCTATAATACGTATCTGTAATAAAACATTTCACAAATTGCTACAGAAGTAGATGTTAACAGCTATTATTGTGAGTTATAGCTATTTCAGAGTCCCCAGGATTTTCTGCTTCATACCTAAAATAGCATTCCCATAACGGTGTGTGTCACTGGCAATTAATGTGTTTGAGAGCTGTTTTAACAGCATTTTCTAAACCAGCCCTCTAGAGCTGTTCATTTTAAAGAATGAGATCTCTGAGTAGAGATGAGAGGATTTCCTTCATTCCACTCACTCATTGTTCTGGAACTTCCCCCTGTAATCCTTAATTCTAGCTTGAGTAGAAGAATTTCTGAAAATTGCATCATGTATATTTAGCTGACTTTCAATCTCTTCAGATCATTTGCAACTCGACTCCCTGTTTTACCCATGCAAACACAGCAAAAAACCAACCCCTTCCCAAACCAACCAACCAAAAACAAAACAGCATTATTGCTATAGTACATGTGATTGCCCTGCCCTGCATAGTGCAGCCTAGCCTTATCATGCCACATTGGAAACTCAGAAGGATTGACCCTGGTTAGTATTTCAGTGGGAGGCCACCAAGGAAGTCCAGGGTCGCTATGCAGAGGCGGGCAATGGCAAACTACCTCTGAACATCTCTTGCCTTGAAAACCCTACAGGGTTGTCATAAGCAGGCCTCGGTTCCTGGCAAAGCACACGGGAGCACCGCTCCACCTGTCAGGAGCCCAGGGGGCAGGCACATAAGCCCCGCCACTTGCTCCCACCAGCCATCAGTTGGGACACGGTGGGGGGGGGGCGAAACGTTCCCCCGCCTCCATGAGCCACGGGGTGGTGGCCTTGGACTCCTAGGGGCAAATTCCACCTCTTGCGCAAGAGGTCATTCTGGCTTCCCAGCTGTACTTAGGGGCTCTTTAAAAAGCTATGGCCCCCGCCACCTCTGCTTTCGGCGGCAGCTACAACCACCAGGGGGGGGGCTGCTGAGCTGCCTTCCCCGCCTTTTTCAGGCTCCGGGCCTGAAAAACGGCTTGCAGAGCCACCCCTCCCTCCCCTCCTTTTTCAGGCTCCGCGCTAGAACACCGGGCCTGAAAAAGGGCCAGCTGAATGTCAATTTCGGCCCCATTATATCCTATGGGCCATTGAAGTCAAAGGCGAAAACATAGGGTATATTCTGGAGGCTGGAGGGGAGAGGGTTTGAGGGAGAGGTGCCAAACTCACAGGATAGCTGCTGGAGCCTCTCCCCAAGAT
>NW_015168060.1:796667-802526 GCF_001447785.1 Gekko japonicus
TTTTTAAAAAAATCATATTCTGGGCGTGGAACAGGGTTCACTGGGGTGTGTGGGGGGTATTGGTGAATTTCCTGCATTGTGCAGGGGGTTGTACTAGATGACCCTGGAGGTCCCTTCCCACTCTAGGAGTCTATGATTCTATAATTCACCCAGGCTGGCTGTGGGCACGCCAGCACCTCTGTCAGGCAGAAGCACCTGAAATCCTCCCCCTCCCCTTTTCCTTCGCCTGACTTGGAGGCAAAGGGAAGGGAGAGGGGGAAAAGAATGGATCCCAGTTGCTTCTGCCTGTCAGAGGGGCTGGTGCACACTTCCGGTGATGTCAGGGGGTGTGGCATATGCTAATAAGTTATGCTAATGAGCTCCTGCAGCTCTTTTTCTACAAAATGACCCCTGGTGACTCATAAGTCAACTGCGATTTGAGGGCACTTTCCACCACTACATGTGATTTTTTTTGTGTGATAGTTTACTGATGCATAACTGCTCACAGCATCATATCTTTTCATCCTTTTTCTGTTTTCCTCTGCTTTTCTGTGATCTTTCCCAAACCTGGCTTGCTATTATCTTTTTGGAAAGACTGTAGTTGAAGCACTTTTGGGCACTGTTTGGACCGCAAGGTGCACGCTTTTGCAGGGGGTATCCTCTTCAGCTCCATTTCCTTTATCTTAGTCACTGTGGCTAGATCCTCCCCTCACACACACAAGAGAACTTTTTTTTAATGGGAAATGCTTAATTGCTATAACTTTATAATGATCTATTGCAACAATGTATTAGCTTCCAGCTTATTTTTAAGTAAGTCACTCTCTAGGCCTTTTTTTTTTTTTTTTTTTTGCAATGCAGAAAGGTACAAGTTACACACTTTCCATTTTAACTCTGTCAGGAAAAAGGCTAGAGCCTTTTTAAAAAGGCAAAAGCTGGGAAGCAGCAGATTATTGCAATAAATCATTATAATGATATAGCAATCTAGCTATTCCCATTTTTTTAAAAAAATGAAAAAAGCTATCTGGTGGCAGGTGGGAAAATGGCAGCCATGGAGGGTTGAGGCAAGAAAAGTGATGGCACAACTTCTGTGTGGATGCTCCTTTGCCGTTGCAAATGCTGCAGCATTCACTGTAGCAACAAAAGATACACGGAGAAACATTTTCCTGTGAAAGCAGCCTGGGTTTCTGAGCAGGATGAGGGAGAAGAAAGGAGGTAGCTGTATGTGCAAGCCTGGCAGCAAACTCTTTGTGCACATGCTGGCTTGAAATGATTTTGGAACACAGGCATGGTTACTTAACCCTGTGTTTCAAAGGTTTTTTGTGTCAGTAAATGTTTATGGTTTAATGGTGTTTGTATGTACCTTTCAACTAGTTCTTGCTTATATCTGTTAGCTTCCTCCTGCTCTTATTAAAAAAAATATGTTTGGTTTGGGAAAAACTTAGTTTTTGCTTCAAGAGTTCTAAATGCATTGATACTATAAAAAGAGTATGTGTAGAGGCAGTTAAGTCTGTCTATTTTTAGCCTAAGTCTTGGACACAAAGCATGGCTCTGGAGTGCGTCTAGGAAGTGGTCTAAAAATAGCTTGAAGTTCACTGCATTTTGTACATATGCTGAAGCTTTTTTTAACCGTCTAGCTTTACAAAAGGTGTAAGAATTGCTTAAAATGCATAAATCAAATGTAGAAAATGTGTAAGCAAAACAAAGAAAACATGATGTTCCCACGCAAGCAGGGAGAGGAACAAAAGAGTGTTGACAGAGCAACACATAGAGGTGAAATATTCATTTTTACATCTTTGGTCCCCATTTTACAGATAATTAAAGGCACTAGTTCTCTCTCTCCCCTCCCCCCAGCCAATTGGGATGAAATTGGGATTGTACCTCTCAGCTGCAGGATCTTCCTGGCAAAACTGCAGGCAAATTAAATAAAGGTGTCCTCTTTACAGGGAATTTCAGTTTTCACACACACAGGGAGCTGTGGATCAGCATGTGAGTGAGTATTCCTGTCCAGGGATTAGCAGTTGTGGGTCTATTTTTACACAAAACTGTCCTCTCCCCATATCTTGAGCTTCATTGATTTCAGCATTGTCTATCCTGCTTGGCTGACTTCCCGTGTTAGAGCTTGAGGAGTCAGAAAATGCTTCAAGCATCAAGTTAAGAAACAAGCATTCCCCTGTTCCTGACAGTCTGATTTTGTATAAAGATAGATACACACCCCCTTTCATTTTTCCTGAATGGCAGGATACCTGTGTATTTTCCCTATGGGGAAAACTTGGGGGGAGTTTGTATCAGGAAAAAAGGTGTGGCTGCTTAATGGGTTTTTTAAACATAAGATTTAGGTATCAAGAGATTCCAGATCATGAATTGGTGGTTCTTGATCACACACACACACACATGTTTCAGAGAACACAGGTTTGGACTGGGGGTCCCCATTAGGTCTGCCAACCTCCAGATGGCGCCTGGAAATCTCCCGCTATTACAATTGATCTCCAGACAACAGAGCTGTGTCCCCCTGGATAAAATGTATGCTTTGGAGAATGAACTCTGTGGCATTATACCTTGCTGAAGTCCCTCCCCTCCCCAGGTTCCACCCTCGAAATTTTCAGGTATTTCTCACCTCAGAGCTGGCAACTCTAGTTCCCATCCTATATTGTGTCCCACCTGACTTATAGGTTCTCTTCAGTGAAAGATTATTTGGCTAGCAGAGTGCTCAAGGCTCATAATGCAGCAGAGTCTATCTGGTTTGTGTGTTCTGACAATAAACAAAGTTACACACGGAGCCTCTTTATCTTTGCAAAACTAATACGAGTCCTTGATTGTATGGAACTCCATTCTAGATAGGATAGAGTAGAGACAGTATTCTAACCGAGTCTAAGTAGCTAGGATGGATAGAGATGCAGGAAGCATGTCCTGCCCTCGTGGTGCCAAGATGGAGAAGTAGAGTGTAGTGTGGAGAGAAGGTGACAGGCAGGAAGAAAGGAAAATTCCCTGAGAGTAGCAATCTACACATCAAAGGGATAGTATCAGAGCAGTAGAAGGGAAGGATGATCAGGGTCCTGGCCTCTCTCTCTCTCTGACTCTCTATAGTCCCCCTCTGAAGTCTGAAGCTATGAGACAGTGCAAAGTCCTTCACTTCCAAGATTCCCCCACACAGACAAATTGCTATTGTGGCATGCACCACCTTTCTGACTTGAAGCAGTCATTGAGGGGTACTGTTTGTTCTGCTGGGGAAACCCACAAGTTACCTATGGGTGTCCCCAATGTGCCATGGAATGCCAGGACCATTGCTGTTCAGGAAAATGCACAGGAGGGAAGGTTGAAGCTCCTTCTCCACATGTGCCACAGTTCTGATCCAAATAGGGCACTGTGCACATCAGAACTGAGGAGGACCCAATATATGTATGTGTTTGTGTGTGTTTGTGTGTGTAACACTGGATACAGGGTGGGGACCTTGGACTCAACCTGTGTTCTCTGTAATGTGTGAATGATCCATTTAGAGAGATGATCTGGTCCTCCTTCACCACTGATCTTTCATCTCATCTGGTTCAATGTATATTTGTGTTGAGACTGTTGATGGAAGTGAAGCTTTCTGTTGGAAGCTGGAAACAGAATATTCAGTTTCATATTTCACCTCCAACTGGACCTGCATTTGTCTGGTTCCTAATGCAATTATAAATAGAACTTGTATGTTTAGCAAGTATTTCCATAGCTCTAAGCATTGTGAGGAGAGATGGTCTATCTGGGTCACATTTAGTTGGCAAGCGATGTTTCAGTTGCTCATGCTGTCATGTCTACTGGAGAAAGCATAAATTTAGTCTGTATAATTCACAACATTGTTTAAAAATATCATTAGCTCCACTTAGCTGGAAAGATCATAACAAGCAGCTTTTCCATCCAAATACCTGTCCCGTCGATTTTGATCTCTGGATTTCTCTAGGGTATTGAAACTGTATAGGGATTAGGTTTAGATATATACTAGCTTCTTCCCAGCCTGCCTCAGTAGCCTCAAATTTGGATTTTTCAAATGGTTGAAGCCCCAGTACTGTTCATCTCACTCAAGGTGAATAACCATGTCACTTCTGATAGGATAAACCCAGAGTTTCTTTGTGTGTTTCACAACCTTGTACTTGACAATAGACAGCAGGAAAACGACTCTGTGTGATAAACCAGTGGCCAATGACAGGCAAACTAAATGTCTGGGAATACTCACGGCTGCTATGAGTTCACTATTGCCATTTTCAAGTGCTTGTAAAAGGCTATAAGGATTGGTTGAGTCCACAGTAAGGAAGTCTCCCTCCCTACGTTTTTAAGTGCCAGAAGAGCCATAGGGGCCATTTTGGCACTTGAAAGGGCATGGAGGGGAGAATTCCACTCCATGGAGGCCCTCGTGGCATTGTAAAATCACCTTAAAAGAGTGACAAGGAACTCATGGTGACTGCAGGTCCTCTGTCACCTTTCTTCTGGCCTTGAGACAAGAATTTAAAGCTACCTCTCCTGATTTCCCTAACTGCAAAGAGCAGTATATGTAACTTGAGTTGCTGTTGTATTGAACAGCAGTTAATTATAGTGGCTTGGGTTAGGGATGCTGAGACCTTCGCAGTACATGTGCTTGGCAGGCAAACATATCTTTTCAACAGCTTCAAGAACTCACAAGCTGCGCCTCAGATATCCTTGCCTAACCACTCTTTGACTTGAACAGCATGCTGAACAGCTTTGTGGTTGCACAGCAGCTGTGGTGGTGGAGCTGCCTTTCCTCCTTAATGGAAGCTGCTTTTCACAGTGCACTAGGTGAATTTAATTCTCTTATTGATTGATTGGTTTGATTTGATTTATAACCCGCACCCACAGAGGACTCGAGGTGGTTCAGAGCCTGAACAGATAAACCTGAATAGATAATAACCTATAAATACAGATAAATACAAATGGTCATGGACAGTTGGGTTAGGTTATTAAATTATGAGGCAGAGAAGACTGGGAACACTATAAGCTGGTGAGGAAAAAAACATGCATTTGTGAAATAAAATTGATAACATGGAATCAGACAAACACCAAATGGTAAAACTTTTAAAAAGCATAGTGGTTCTTGTAGCCTTTTACATGCATTTAAAATGGCAATGGCGAACTCATGAGTTTTCCCAGACATTTAGTTTGCCTCTCATTGGCCACTGGCTTACATCACACAATCAGAGGAAACCTTCAGAAATAAAGTAAACGTTCAGTTCCAGAGTTGGAACCAGCCGCATCAGCTGCATTAAACCAAGAGGGAATTTCCGGTTATCTTGCTGAGAAAGCCTTAACCAAATTCTTCTAGTTTTCATTAAAATTCCTCAGGTATTGATTGAGTTTTTCTTTAGGCAAAATGTATTGGCACCTCTAAAACAGGTGACGTTCTGTAAGCAATAATCTCAAGGCCACACTATGTGGTATGCAGAAGATGCAGCTGCTGCTGAAAAACGTAGTTGCACTTCTTTACGTGTTTTCTGCATCACGTTTCATAGAACTTCCCTGTGTCCTGATATTAGTGTTTTCATTTCATACTTTTGACAGCCACTGGACAGAAGAGGAGTTGGGGGAATGCAGAATAATTTCAGAACATGGGTAAAGGTAAAGGTAAAGGTTCCCTTGCTCGAAAGCCAGTCGAATCCGACTCTAGGGTGGCGGTGCTCATCTCCGTTTCAAAGCCGAAGAGCCATCGCTGTCCAGAGACGTTTCCGTGGTCATGTGGCCAGCATGACTAAACACCAAGGCGCACGGAACGCTGTTACCTTCCCACTGAAGTGGTACCTATTTATCTACTTGCAATTTCTTGCTTTCGAACTGCTAGGTTGGCGGGAGCTAGAACTAGAAATGGGAGCTCACTCCGTCACGCGGCACCCGGGTCTT
>NW_015168060.1:803049-810504 GCF_001447785.1 Gekko japonicus
GGCCTTGCAGCTCCACTGCTGAGCCCCATGAGGGGCCTGGCAGTGGACCTGCAAGGCCGGCGGGAGTGCAAGGAAGCCCTGCGAAGGCCCTCCCTGGCCCCAGGCAGGCAGGAGTGGGGAGAGGCAGGAAGGAAGCAACTTGCCCTCCCTCTTCTCCTGCCTCCTCCTGGCTGAATGAGGGCCGGAAGTGGGGCGGCCGGAAGCAGGAGGTGGGGCTTCATCATGTGCCCCGCCCCCTGTACCTCACCCGGGGGAACTGCGATCCCCCGCGATACCCCCCGAAATGACCTCTGTCTATAGAACTCTTCATATAGGCATGCCAGCTTCCAGGTGGGACCTGGGGATCCCCTGGAATCACAGCTCATCTCTGGACTACAGCAATCAGTTCCCCTGGAGAAAATGGATGCTTTGGTGGGTCGAGTCCATGGCACTGTCCCCACTGTGGTACCTGTCCTCCCCAGGCTTTATCCCCCAATCTCCAGGAGTTTCCCAACCTGGACATGGCAACCCTATACTGACCAATCCTCCACTAGTGGCCAGGGGAGACCTGGCAAACCTACTCTTCAGTGTACTGTTTTAAGGACAGGGAATGTCCTTTGCTGGGCACCAAAAAAAAAAAATGAAAAGGAAATTGGCTGTAGTTCATAGGGAAGGAGGGGGAGTTTTTGTCTCTGCTTCTTTGTTGCGTCTACAAGATAGCTTGCTAACTGTCAGTGGAAATTTCAATACTTTCTACACACAGGGGCTTTAACATCAGAAAGACGATATTTTGCTAGCAAAGAAGAGATAACAGCTTTGATGTACTGCGGATAGCAACTACTTAGCAAGGCAATGATGGAGGCAACGTCAGGTACCTTGCCATGACTACACACTGGGGAATACAAAATAGAACTGAATTATAAAACAACAACAACAACAACACAGTTTTTACTTTCCACATGTTTATGTGATGCTTTGCAGATCTCAACTTGCTCCCCTATTCTGGCCTGATTCAGGCATGCATTTATTTTATCCCTCTACACGTGATAGCTAATAGCTGAACACGTGTGTCGATTATATTGACAGCACCATGTTCGAGATCATGGAAGAGTTCCATCTGTGGTTTTAAATAGAAAATGGTCCATTCGTACATGTGATCATATGATAAAAACCTGATCTCATTGTCTGTAATCTTCGGTTTCCTGACCAGTATAGAACAACACATCCTACAATGTATGTTGTGATGTTGTACCATAAAGACCTTATGGTTGTCTTAGAGACCATACTCATGACAGTAGCCCTGACATGATTTCCTCGGGGACAATGCATATGGGGTCTTAATGAGCTGGCATATGCCAACTCAGTAAAAGAGTTACCTGGAGAACAGGAGATGGGCTTGGGGGAATGAAGGAGGAAAGAAAAGCACATGATTCTGAACTCTGTCTGCTCTCTTCCATATATCCATTCCATTTATCACCATGTATTCTACATACTGGAGCTGCGGTGGCTCAAGTGGTTAAGACACTGAACTGCAGGCTGTGGAAGGTCGGTAGTTCAGCAGTTTGAGACCCGAGTGTGCCGCATGACGGAGTGAGCTCCCATCTCTAGTTCCAGCTCCTGCCAATCTAGCAGTTTGAAAGCAAGAAATTGCAAGTAGATAAATAGGTACCACTTCAGTGGGAAGGTAACAGCGTTCCATGCGCCTTGGTGTTTAGTCATGCCGGCCACATGACCACGGAAACGTATTCGGACAGCGCTGGCTCTTCGGCTTTAAAACTGAGATGAGCACCGCAACCCTAGAGTCGGATTCGACTGGCTTTCGAGCAAGGGAACTTTTACCTTTTTATTCTACATACTACCGATGGGAATTCTAACTGATTTTTGTTCCTTCCGTTAAAACACATAATGAGGACACACAATACCATATGCCCAGGCCAGTTAAACATACAGTATACAAAAGAAGAGACCCTGCACTACTCAAGGGCCTCACCAGGGGAGCAAGACCCTTTTGCACTGCCCATCAGTTACACTTTATGCTGTATTTCACCAACACACACTTAGCTATGCTGTAAACGAAAAGACTCCTGGCCAGGAAAAAAGAATGCTTTGTTAAAGTTGATTCCAGCCAGCAGCTGACCCTTCTTAAGAGGTGCTTAATGCAGCTATCAAGATATTCAGACTAGCCAAAGCAGTTCCACCTGAAAAGGAGGAGCCAAGTTCCAACTCCAGATTGAGAAATTTCTGGAGATTTGGAGGTGGAACCTGGGAATGTGGAGTTTGGGGAGGGGAGAGATCTCAGCAGGGTATAAAGCCATAAAGGCCACCCTCTGAATCTGCCATTTTCTCCAGGGGAACTCTTCTCTGTCATCTGGAGATCAGTTGCAATTCCAGAGATCTCCAGGCCCCACCCGGAGGCTGGCAACCCTACCCATGATTACAATCTAGCATTGATGTTTCCAGTACTGGTAATGGCATATGAGATTTTTTAAAAGCTCCGTCAAGAAGTAAACGTGTGTATTATCACTGGCTGTGGCAGCTGACAGGTGACTAATACAGATGCGAAAACCAGTTTTGAGGTTTAAATCTATCCAATCCATTTCAGGCTACATATCCCACCTAACATTTAACATTTGTTGCCTTAATAGTAAAACCCACTAATAATAAAATCCAATATGTTAAACCCACTCAAAAAAGCTTTGTATCCACACTGCAGTAATCCACCCAAAATTTACCTCTACATTCTCTCAGAAATGTCACTTAACTATAAACAGCTACATTCAAAGATTTACCTTAGATAGAACTTTGTGTCAATTTTATTAATTTCATGACAATCTCAGTTGACCTAATCTGCTTTTTAAAAAGAAGTTTCAGGCCTTACAATCTCCCTCTCAGCCCTGTAGTCTTTATGAGAACTGGTGATCTGGAGGCAAAGTAGGAAGCGGTCAACTGGGATAAGATCTCTGAATGAGGAGACAAGCCAAAGTCGGCAACTTTGTAGGTGGAAGCCCACCGGTGCTATCTGTGGTGGTTTTAGTGCTATCTGACTATCTGCGGTGGTGGTGCTGAAGCAGAGTAGAATGAACAGGGCACCTGCAGTCAAGGCACACTAATTGTTCAGAGAGAATGGCACATATTCCAGATTTGAGGCCTTGGGCTCCTTACAGAACTTGCATCACCGTTCTTCTGATCCTTTGCTGAGCTAAACATCACATGTTATTTCCTTACCCTTCTATATTCACAGCATTTTGCCTTTGGTGGTTTTCTAATCCTGTAGATTCACAAAATACAAATGAAATCAATGGGATCAGTACTTCAGTGTCCATTTCCAGTACAAAAATCACAATAATATGTGGTCCCTTCGATAGCTCAGCTGGTAGAGCGGAGGACTGTAGAGGCAAAAATCACAATAATATCCTGCATATCCACATGGGGGTTTGCATTCCTTTGGTAGCCTTTCCTTGTGAATTGCAAAATGGATGAGTTAAAAGCAGCCTTTGTGGTCTTACCAAGTATTAATCAACCCCGTGATTCCTGTCTTGTTTAATCAAGAACACTATGTAAGGCTTTTGAGCTTGGCTGCCTCTCCACATCTCAGGTTAATCACATGCTGACTAGTTTTTATGTTAAACAAATTAAATCTTACTTTCCTTCTATCCTTCCCTGGATTACTCTGCCAAAGAATGTGATGGTTTAGAATTCGCAGCAATTGACTTGGACATTTGTATAGCTGAGATCTAATCAGTATATAAACTCATTTAAAGTTGCATGTTTCATGCGTTACACTTGACATTGCCTGGTACTCATGTCAGGAGCAGAAGTTGGGCCCATTGGCACTGTGTAGAAAGCTCCCATTTTAAATGTTACCTTCAGCTCCACCTACGCAAAGCTCTTCTCAGGCAGCTCCCTTTATTTGGAGAATTTATGGTGACTCCAGAGGTGGCTGACAAGTAAAATAATACCATAAAAACATAGAAATTATAAATTATCTGCATTAAAAACAAGGCATTGGCATAAAATGGCATAAATCAGACTTTAAAAGTCCATAAACAGTCATCTGGCTAGAAGACAAACAGACTTTCTCTGTTTTATTGTATTTATTAGTTTATTTGTATTATTTATAGACCGACTATCTCGCAGAGACTCAAGGTGGATTGCATAATGTAAGGATGAGATGTCTAATAAACAATTTAATAGGACTAGGGAGCTGCGGTGGCTCAAGTGGTTAAGACGCTGAACTGCAGGCTGTGGAAGGTTGGTAGTTCAGCAGTTCGAGACCCGAGTGTGCCGCATGACGGAGTGAGCTCCCGTCTCTAGTTCCAGCTCCGGTAACAATTGTTGCCAATCTCCAGGTGAGGGCTACAGATCACTCAAAATTACAACTGCTCTTCAGGGAGCAGAGATCAGTTCCTCTGGAGAAAACAGTAGACTCTGTCATTATACCCTGCTGAGGTCACCACAGCAACATGACACTGTTTGCCCAAAGCCAGAGCACTCCCCCAGAGCCTCTTTCTAGATCTCGTTGTATTTATTTCCACAACGGGCTTTACTGCTAGTTAAACATAACATATTAAACAATGCAAGAAATGGTATTACTTAAGTAGATATACACTGCATAGAGAACAAGATAACAAACATGCAGCAGCAGTGGCAACCTTTATACAAACTAGTGGAGATGTAGTAGAAATGAAGAATATTGGAAAATACTTTCTAGAACTGTTTCTAAAGGAATAGATAAAGAGTTATCTTTCTTCCCTAAATGTTTCTTGCTGAATTATTTATATTTCCTTTCCAAGGATATTTAGAAACGTGTTTTTAATGCTATAACCTCCACAATATTAGTTTTGCCAGTTGCTGGAAAAGGAACATAGATCCAAATAAAGAAGAGTAGTTGAAGAAACTAATAGAATATGTACAGTTGCATAAACTGTTGGGTGGGAAAAGGTGAATATGTTCAATAAATGTAATGTTATTCTGAACAGCATGGTGAAATGAACTTAATAAATAACATCTGTATGATTTGTTTATAGAATTGAAAATGGATTTGTAAAGTCTTGTATGCAACTTTTTTACTGAATACAGATTTTACTTTAAAGAACTCCCACATACACCAACAGATGATAGTAGTAGTATAGTCCACAATACCATTCCCTCTATTGACATGTCTTCCTGAACTGTTCTGTTATATTGCATTCCCTTTTATCAAAAAAAAGAAAAAGAAAATCCCTTCCTGAACAGTTCTGTTTTACATAGTTTGTGGAAAGCCAGGTGAGTGGGAGCCTCCCTGACTTTACCAGTCAGACTGTTCCCTAGAGTGGGAGCCACTACAGAGAATGCACACGTATGGGCAGTGGTTGATCTTGCCCATTTGCTGGGTGGCACCTGTAGAGGGCCTGTTTGGATGAGCAAAATTGTTGTGTTGGAGCATAGGATGAGAAGTGATCTGCAGATATGCGTGTCCAAGGCCGTGATGGGCTTTGTATGTGATGGCTAGTACCTTACATTGAACCTAGTAACTGATGGGCAGCCAATGGAGTAACGGCAGAATGGGCATAACATAAATGCACCTCCTAGTTCCTGATAATAATCAAGCTGCAGCATTCTGCACTATGTAGAATTTCAAAGTTAATTTTAATTTTTTAAAAAAAATTTAGCCCCCCGGAGGGGATTTTTTATTGCATTTTTTAATAGACTACAAACTACAATGAAAAATTGGGAAAGGGTGACTACATCTAGGGAGAAAGGAAAGAAAACCACAACTAGCTAAAACCCCAAGTATAGGAGATCATAACAACAGCTCATATAAATGTTAATCTTAAATTGCTAGTTGTCCCGGCTCCGATGATCTGGGCTTCTCTCACAAGCCCCTGCTTGAGCCCCACCCTGAAGCACTGCAACCAGCAGCCTCAGAGGGAGGTCCTGGAGCCCCGAAACGGGTGAAGAGACGGCTGGCCAGGAGGAGGGGGGTGACGGGAGTGGCGAGCACCCTGACATAGCTTGACCACTTCCCCACAGGGCACGTCCCCATGTACGCGGCAACAGGGCGAGTCTCCAGAAGATGCCATCATCGCCGAGGCCCTTGGGGCTGTTGTGCCCCAACAGAGGTGACCATTCCGTGCCACCCAGCATGAGCCGGGTGACAGCCTCCACGCTCCTTGCCCCAGGTGGGGTTGAAATGCCCCCACACCTGGCAGAGCGTTGGAGCTCTTATAGAGAGGTGGGACCACCTGTGATTGACAACCTAGTGTCCAATAGGAATGAGGGATGGGGTGGAGGGAAGTATAAAAGGGGAACAGAAAGGGAGGAAGAAAGGTGGAGCGGAGAACAGAGACGGGCTGACTGAGAGTCGGAGGGAGAGACGACGAGGCAGAATTCTCCCGTGGCTCTCGCCTTTGGTTTGCCTTTGGTGATGGAACCAGGTAGCCGGCCCTATTCTGAGGTCTCCCGTTCCCCTTTAAGAGGGGCACCATTCATTGGGAATGGCGACTGGAGGCAAAGACTCCCCCCTGGAGCAGGCTGGGGCATCACACTAGTATTACTTTGAACATAGTCAGCTATGCTAATTTTTTAATCTTTTTATCCAATGTTTTATCCATTTAAGAGAACCCCCAAAGCATCCCACAATAAAACTCAAGTTTAAAGGCACAGTTCAGAGTCTTTCAGCCTTCATTTCTTATATTTTCTAATCTTGGGGGCAGCCACCCCCTTATCAGAAAGAGAGTGCTCGTCGGAAGATACCGAGTCCAATTCGCCACTGGATTTGCTGTCATCTTCTTCCTTCTCGACCTCGGCTGGCTCTCCCAGCTGCACTCTCAGAAACTCACGTGCTTTGGAAACAGAGTCAATCTTTTCTTTTTTCTCTTGCAGTTTGTAAATGACTCCTTCGGGAATTAATCACCTGTAGACAATGCTGTTTGTTTGAAGAAAAAGGATTAAATCTTTATATTTCTTTCTCTTTTGTCTTATTTTAAATGGAATGTCTTTTAGAATCCTGATGGTGGTGTCCCCGATTTTCAAAGGTGTTCCTGTAGTTGCTTTCAGGATAGAATCCCTCACATGTTGCTTTGAAAATCTAGCCACTATTTCCCCAGGCAGATTATTCTTTTTGATGTCCACGGAATAGGACCTATAGACCGCATCCATTTCACTTGCTAGATACTCCACTTTCAAATCTGTAACTGGGGCTAATGCTTCACTCAGGATGCTTTAGATTCTCACCTTTTAATTATGGGACCCCTTGAAACCGTAGGACCAAATTTGCCTTGTCCATTTGCAGCTGTAAAAGTTGTGATTCTTCCAAAGCTTGTTTCTATTTCAGCTTTTGCACCTTTTTCTTGACTTTTTTGGCGTTGGCATCCATTTCCTTCACCTTCTCAGTCGTTTTCTCCATTATTTTTTAAGTCTCAGTCAGTTGGAGCTGCTGGGTTGCAAGATTCTGGTTTAGATTCATCAGCTGTTGTTCTATGTTAGTCATCTGGT
>NW_015168060.1:812175-846860 GCF_001447785.1 Gekko japonicus
CAGAATTATTAAGTTGTGAGCACTTGTTACGGCCCTTCATAACTTGTTCTCAGTATCCCGGTCGCAAAAGCTGGCGTCTGAGGGCATTTCTCCCGCCGCCTACGATGGGTTAATGATAGTAACTATGCCAAGAACTCTCAAGCACCTAATATACTAGTTGTGCACAGAATTATTAAGTTGTGAGCACTTGTTACGGCCCTTCATAACTTCTTCTCAGTATCCCGGTCGCAAAAGCTGGCGTCTGAGGGCATTTCTCCCGCCGCTAACAAAATGGCGACGCTCGTACAGCACAGAGAACGATACGAAGCATCTCCCTTCTTAATGAACATTAACTGCCTAATAAAATTGATTCTGCTGAGATATTCCAAATTATTAGGTTACAATTAATCCCCAGGAACTTTAAACTTTAAAACGTTAGTGCGACATTTAAAATTACATTAGTGCTAAACAGGTCGCAAAAGAAGGCACTTGAGGGCTCGTAGCTTGCGGCTAGCAAATGGCGTCGCTCGCTATCCCCGGATACGGCTACTTATCGCTTGTTTTGGAGTTCACATTGCTTCTTCTACATTACGTTCTGGCGATCCTGACGGAGTTGGAGATGCCGATCTTTCTTTTCTCTTTAGAGATTGGCCGGAAAGTTCCATCGGAGTAATTAGGTCTAGGGAACTCAGCACTTTGAAGCCTTCTTCTTTAGTAGAGATTCGATGGATTTTTCCACGATATGCGAATTGCAGGATTAGTGGCGATGCCCATGTGTAACGTATGTTCTCCTCTGCCAGACGACCCATTAGTGATTTAAGTTCTCGCCGCTTGAGTAGTGCTTCTTTGGGTAAGTCAGGAAAAACCTCAATCTTTCCATTGTTGTATGAGAGGTGACCTTGTTGCCGGGCTTTAAGTAACACTGCTTTACGATAACATAGGTCTAGAAAAGTCACAATAATGTCTCTGTTGTATGCAACTTTTTTTACTGAATACAGATTTTACTTTAAAGAACTCCCACATACACCAACAGATGATAGTAGTAGTATAGTCCACAATACCATTCCCTCTATTGACATGTCTTCCTGAACTGTTCTGTTATATTGCATTCCTCTTTATCAAAAAAAAGAAAAAGAAAATCCCTTCCTGAACAGTTCTGTTTTACATAGTTTTTGGAAAGCCAGGTGAGTGGGAGCCTCCCTGACTTTACCAGTCAGACTGTTCCCTAGAGTGGGAGCTACTACAGAGAATGCACATGTATGGGCAGTGGTTGATCTTGCCCATTTGCTGGGTGGCACCTGTAGAGGGCCTGTTTGGATGAGCAAAATTGTTGTGTTGGAGCATAGGATGAGAAGTGATCTGCAGATATGAGTGTCCAAGGCCGTGAAGGGCTTTGTATGTGATGGCTAGTACCTTACATTGAACCTAGTAACTGATGGGTAGCCAATGGAGTAACTGCAGAATGGGCGTAACATAGATGCACCTCCTAGTTACTGATAATAATCAAGCTGCAGCATTCTGCACTATGTAGAATTTCAAAGTTAATTGTAATTTTTTAAATTTTTGTAGCCCCCCGGAGGGGATTTTTTATTGCATTTTTTAATAGACTACAAACTACAATGAAAAATTGGGAAGGGGTGACTACATCTAGGGAGAAAGGAAAGAAAACCACAACTAACTAAAAACCCAAGTATAGGAGATCATAACAACAGCTTATATAAATGTTAATCTTAAATTGCTAGTTGTCCCGGTTCCGATGATCTGGGCTTCTCTCACAAGCCCCCGCTCGAGCCCCACCCTGAAGCTTCCCCACTTACTGCGACCAGCAGCCTCAGAGGGAGGTCCTGGAGCCCCGAAATGGGCAAAGAGACAGCTGGCCAGGAGGAGGGGGGTGACTGGAGCGGTGAGCACCCCAACACAGCTTGGCCACTTCCCCACAGGGCGCGTCCCCGTGTACGCGGCAACAGGGCGAGTCTCCAGAAGATGTCGTCATCGCCGAGGCCCTCGGGGCTCTTACGCTCCAACAGAGGTGGCCATTCCGCACCACTAAGCATGAGCCGGGCGACAGCCTCCACGCTTCTTGCCCCAGGTGGGGTCAAAATGCCCCCACACCTGGCAGAGCATCGGAGCTCTTATAGAGAGATGAGACCACCTGTGATTGACAACCTGCTGTCCAATAGGAATGAGGGATGGGGTGGAGGGAAGTATAAAAGGGGAACAGAAAGGGAGACCGGGGAGGAAGAAAGGTGGAGCGGAGAACAGAGACGGGCTGACTGAGAGGCAGAGGGAGAGACGACGAGGCAGACGTCTCCCGTGGCTCTCGCGGGTGCAGGTTTGTCTTTGGTGATGGAACCAGGTAGCCGGCCCTATTCTGAGGTCTCCCATTCCCCTTTAAGAGGGGCACCATTCATTGGGAACAGCAACTGGAGGCAAAGACTCCCCCCTGGAGCAGGCTGGGGCATACACTAGTATTACTTTGAACATAGTTGGCTATACTAATTTTTTAATCTTTTTATCCAATGTTTTATCCATTTTAGAGAACCCCCAAATCATCCCACAATAAAACTAAAGTTTAAAGGCACAGTTCAGAGTCCTTCAGCCTTCATTTCTTATATTTTCTAATTTTGGGGGCAGCCACCCCCTTATCAGAAAGAGAGTCCTTGTCGGAAGACACCGAGTCCAATTCACCACTGGATTTGCTGTCATCTTCTTCCTTCTCGACCTTGGCTGGCTCCCCAAGCTGCACTCTCAGGAACTCACGTGCTTTGGAAACAGAGTCAATCTTTTCTTTTTTCTCTTGTAGTTTGAAAATGACTCCTTCGGGAATTAACCACCTGTAGACATTGCTGTTCTTTTGAAGAAAAAGGATTAAATCTTTATATTTCTTTCTCTTTTGTCTTATTTTAAATGGAATATCTTTTAGAATCCTGATGGTGATGTCCCCGATTTTCAAAGGTGTTCCTGTAGTTGCTTTCAGGATAGAATCCCTCACATGTTGCTTTGAGAATCTAGTCACTATTTCCCCAGGCAGATTATTCTTTTTGATGTTCACGGAATAGGACCTATAGACCACATCCATTTCACTTGCTAGATACTCCACTTTCAAATCTGTAATTGGGGCTAATGCTTCACTCAGGATGCTTTAGATTATCACCTTTTAATTCTGGGACCCCTTGAAACCGTAGGACCAAATTTGCTTTTTCCATTTGCAGCTGTAAAAGTTGTGATTCTTCCGAGGCTTGTTTCTTTTCCAGCTTTTGCACCTTTTTCTTGACTTTTTTGGCATTGGCGTCCATTTCCTTCACCTTCTCAGCTGTTTGCTCCATTATTTTAAAAGTCTCAGTCAGAGCTGCTGAGTTGCAAGATTCTGGTTTAGATTCGTCAGCTGTTGTTCTATGTTAGTCATCTGGTCCAGCAGAGGGCGCAAGGACTATACCAACATTTTGGAGAGCTCAGTGATCTCTTCCAGTCGAGAGATCAAGATTCCGTCTGGTTTAACTTTTACTGGTTTGTCTTTCTCTGCCCTCTTCCCCGCCATCTTTATGGATTGGTTACTTTTATAAAAACTTGCTAAAGTCTCTAAAATACGCCCACACGCTTATCTGTACTCTGGTAAGTCTCTTGAAACAGATTTCAATGCTTTTTCTTCCCCCTTAGTATTTTGTTGTTTAGTTTGTGCATGTGGGAGCCCTCCCCCGCTCGTTTTTTCCGCTGTTCCCAGGGGGTAGCTTTCTTTTTACATTCTCATTTCACTTTAACCCATCTCACAGTTCATTGTTGGTCATCCCCGATGCTTGTCCTGGTCAGCGGCTCTAGATCCATACGGACACTCAGCGGCAGGACCGTTGTGGCAGAGGAACACCTCAATTCCCCAGCATCACGCTGGCGAAGAGGCCACACCTCAAAAGCCCCATGGCTAGGAGCCTTTTGCTGGGATGGCTAGGACCTGTCACCCCCCCCTCCTTTCCGCTGGTGCACAGATCACATCCCCGGGAGGTCCAGTGTGTCGCCGTAAACCAGAAGTCAATTTAAAAGTTAATTTTGAGGGGAAACTATAGAGAGTGCATTATAGGAGTCTAGTCTTGATGCTACTGTGGCATGGAACCAGGTGGCCAGATCAGCCAAATCAATGTAGGGGGCTATCTTCTGGGCTCAACTATGTTGGAAGAAAACTTTTTTTTGCAGTTGTATTAATTTGCTTCTCCAACAGTAATGCTAGGTCCAGTATAACCCTTAGGTTCTTGCCCCAGTCAGCTAGAGTCAGCTGAACCCCATCAAAAGTGGGAAGCACAGTGTCTTTCAAGGCCTCTCAACTACCTTACCCAAAAACGGGAGTTTCAAAACTGGGCGGTAGTTGGCTAGATCAGTCAGATCCAGAGATGGCTTCTTTGAAATAGCTTCCTTTAAATTCCCTGGAAAAGTCCCAGAGATCAGGGACAAATTGATGATATCTGCCAGGGAGTCCAGGACCATAAAGGGCTTTGCATGTGATGACCAATAACTTAAATTGAGCCCAGTAACTGATAAGCAGCCAATGAATGGGAGAAATGTGTGTGCTCCATTAGTTCCCATTAATAGCTGAGCTGAGGCGTTCTGCACCAACTGGGGCTGTAAAATGACACAGAAGCCATCCAATGCAACTTTCCAAATATTGCAGTGATCAAGCCTCAGCCAGGTGGTCACAGTCTAGACCCAACATCATCTGTCAGGCAATCTTTCTGAATTCGGGAACAGTTGCAGTGCTCTTGATTCCGCATAATAAAAGGACCTTTAGTTTCTGGAATATTCCCTTTCTGAGGTCAAAGCAGGTTTCATTTCAGCAGTTGCTGTCAGTGTCTCCTGCTCTGTGCCAACCGCCTCGCACATCTCCAGTCCTCCCCCAGGCCCTTTCTCTCTCTTTCTCTCTCCTCCTGGCTTAAGTATCGTCAACTTGATGTCTTCCCAGGAAGCAATGTAAAACAAATCAGTTCTGATAAGTAGGCCCGGAACCTCATGCAGACATAGAAGTCTGGGTCACTGGTATTATTCTTTTCATCTGCCTGTCTTGAGGAGTCCAAGGGTTTTGTGCTCAGGGTACATTCTTTTCAATGTTGTGGAATATACTATAAGGCATGCATGATATGCAGAATCTATGTATTCTTAGAAAAGTGCAAGAGTCCAGTAGCACATTAAAGACTAACAAAATATGTGGCAGGGTATGAGCTTTTGTGAGTCACTTCTCATGTCTTCAGATACACCTTTGCCACCACAATTGGAATGAAGAGACAGCCACCAATATGGATTTAACAAGGACCACTTTATTAATTATTTATAATCAAACAACTGGCAAGGGGTGGCTAAAATGTACTAAGGAATATGATTGGTGTCAGACTTCCATCTCCTTCTGGGCAATGCACCTTCCCCGATCTCGAGCCACCCAATGTAGCTCTCGACCAGCGGCTTGGCATATTTAGGAGAAGCCCCTGGCCCACCACCCTAGAAGCCGCAAGGCCTGCTAGATTGTTCTAAGGAAGATCACCCCCTTCCCGGCTTTGAGCCACAAAGGCCTGAAAGCCGTTCTTGGAGGACCTTTTAATTCCTTTATAACAATGCCCAGGTGCTCACCATTTTCAACTCCCTGATTGTGCTACCCCACCTAACCACAAAGTGACCATTCTATTTAGCAAACAATGGCCCCCCAAAGCCAATTTCTCAACACCACCATCATCAGTGAAAGGTAGGCAAAAAACACCCCTTCGTCTGAAGCCAAATCGAAAAAGGGGTGAAAAAATTCCTACCTGGCCCCATAAAAGGCAACCAGTTGAAACCTGCACTAAAATAGGGCAGGAGGGCGGGCCGAGCACATCGAAAAACTGCTGAGGCAGAGGGCAGGAGCTGAGCCTAATGAGGCTGTCAGCACATCGAAAAACTGCTGAGGCTTCTTGCAGCACCGGTGCCCTTCTCTTCCTGCCTCACGAGGAGGCAAATCAGCCCCCTACCGCCAGCGTGAGCTCGGCGGGAGTTGGGGCTTGCAGTGTATTATTAGGTTTTGCTTCATTGTTTAGTATGAATTAGTCTGAATTAGTTATGGCTTTAACAATTCCCATCAGACATTTCTTTTGCTCTCTGTTCTTTTTCTCACAGTAAGTGTCCTTGAGAAATTCGTTCAGTTAGCATAAACCCGCTCAGATAATTGTTGAAGTAACTTCTCACAAATAGCTGTTTGTCCGCCATCATACGTCCCAGGAAGTAAACACGCACTCTGTAACAGGGAACTTGCCATTAGCCTTCACAGTTTCATTTTGAAAATTACTTCTGTGCTCAGAGTAACTTCATGAAATAGACAATTCAGCAGGCTGCAACAGATTAGAACATCTTAGAAGCATGGTTTTCAAACAGTCTATATGAGCTCCCAACACTCTGTGACATATGAATTTATCAGGTCTGGATTCAGTGAGAATGCCTTTTCTGTATATTCTTTGATGAGAGAATTTGGACTCATTCTTAGATCAAGCATACGTATATTAGAATTAAGAGCATAAGAACATAAGAAGAGCCATACTGGATCAGAATAGTGGTCCATCTAGTCCAGCATCCTGTTTCACATACTGGCCAATGAGTTCCTCTGGAGGTCCAACAACAGGGCTTAGAGGCCTTTCCTTGATGCTGCCTCCTTGCACTGGTATTCAGAGATTTACTGCCTTTGAACACAGATAATCTCTTTAGTCACTATGGTTAGAAGCCACCGATCCTTTATGAATTTGTCTAATCCCCTTTTAATGCTGTCTATACCTGTGGCCATCACCACAACCTCTGGCAATGAATTCCACATATTAATCACTTGCTGAGTAAAGAAGTACTTTCTTTTGTCTATCTTGAATCTACTTCCCATCAGCTTCACTGGATGACCTTTGAATATTTGGGAAAAGGGAGAAAAAGTTATCTTTGTCAACTCTCTTCACCCCATGCATAATATTATAAACTTCTATCACGTCCCCCTTTAGTTTTCTATTTTCTAAATTGAAAAGTCCCAGACTCTTCAGCCTTTCCTCATAGGGAAGGTGCTCCAACCCCCTGATCATCTTGGTTGACCTCTTCTGAACTTTTTCCAGCTCTTCAATGCCCTTTTTGAAATATGATTACTAGAACTGCACACAGTATTCCAAATGAGGCCACACAGTAGATCTATACAGGGGTATTATAATATTGGTCATTTTATTTTCAGTCCCTTTCGTAATAATACCCAAGACAGAGTTTGCCTTTTTCTCCTCTGCAGCACAATGAGTGTGACCCCAAGATCTTTTTCCTTCTCAGTCTCCTCAATCTCAGGACCCCCTCCTCTTTAGCCTATACTTGAAGTTGAGATTTTTTTTATCCCAGTGTGCATCACCTTACACTTACAATGACCTTTATTTGCCACATTGTTGCCCATTCACCCAATTTGTTGAGATCCCCCTGGATCTCTTCACAATCATCCTTGGTTTTCACCATCTTGGTTGGCCTCTTGAAAAATTGTGTGCCTTCTGCAAACTTAGCCACTATACTACTCACTCCTAGTTCCAGATCATTTACAAACAAAATTAATAGTACCGGCCTCAATAGTGATTCTTGTGGGACCCCACTGTTTACTTCCCTCTATTGTGAGAACTGTCCATTTATTTCTACTATTTGTTTCCTGTCATTTAACCAATTTTTAATCTATAAGGGAACCCCTCATCTTATCCCATGACTGCTACATTCACTGAGGAGTCTTTTGAGAGGTACCTGGTCAAAAGCGTTTTGAAAGTCCAAAAAATAATTTCTGCTAAATCATTGTTGACTACATGATTGTTCACTCTCTCAAAGAACTCCAAGAGGTTGTTGAGGCAGGACTTCCCTCTTCAGAAGCTATACTGATTTTCCCCCAGCAGGCTTTGTTCCTCTGTATGCCTAATAAATATATTTAGGTACAGCTTCTACTAATTTGCCTGGGACAAACTTAGGCTAACTGTCCTGTAATTCCTGGTTCCCCTCTAGACCCATTTAAAAAATCAGTGTAACATTTGCTACTCTCCAATTTTCTGGTACAGCAGCTGAATTTAGTTATAACATATATATACTAGTTAGTAGTAGCACAACAGTCTGACATTTCAGTTCTGTAAGAACTCTTGGGTTTATGCCACCAGGACCTGATTACTTAACAGCTTTTAATTTCCCCAATAGGTCTAAACTTCATCACCTCAATTTGACTGAATTCTTCAGACTCCCTTCCTAAAAATAGTGTTTGTGGCATAGGTACCTGCCCCACATTTTCCACAGTGAACACAGAAGCAAAAAATTATAATTGAAGTTCTTTGCCATATCCCCACATTCCTTTAGCAATCCCTTTATTCCTTGTTCATCCAAAGGCTCAGCTGCTTCTGGTTTCCTTTTGTGGATATATTTAAAGAAATGTTTATTGTTTGTCTTGATGCTTTTAGCAACCTTTCCCTCAAATGCTCTTTTTCTGTGCCTAACTATTAACTTACATATCTTTTGCCAGACCCTGTGGTCCCTTCTATTCAATTCATTGGAGTACACCTTCCACTTTTTAAAATAAGCCTCTTTACTCTTTTATAGCTTCCTTGACTTGTGTTGTTAACCATGCAGGCCTTCTTTTAGACTTGGCAGTGCCTTTCCTAACCTGAGGGATTCATTATAACTGGGCTTTAATTAGGCTTTGGTTGGCACTTGGAGGGTTGGCACAATCTTGCAGCGCTTCTATTTGCGGTGGTTTAAATCGTCGCACGAAGGGGTGACCAGATAGCATACCCTGAAGTGGCTCCTCTGCGCGCCAGTCCCACACCGAAGCATCCACATTACCAGCACCTCAGCCATGGAGTGCAGCCCTTGCTGGCAATGGGGGTCGCTCATGCTCATATGCGCTTATACACACATCCCTACTGGGTTAAAAAAAACCCCACAACTGAGACAGACATGACCGTTCATACTTCCCATCTGGCATCTGTTCATGACAGGGAGGTTTAGACATTAGGAAAAATGGAGTGGAAGCACTGGCATATGTAAAGACCTGTCTTTCCTCGGCAAGCTTTGCTTCCAGGAGGGGCTGGACCTGGGTGCTGACAACTGGGGCATGGAAGGCAGTTGTCTGATTGTGCTCTTTAAATCTGCAAAGGTAATGCAACTATATCAGCATGCTGCTCATGTGACCGCAGCCTTAGTGTGGTTTTAAATTTTCATGCATTCTCATTTACTCATAACTTTTATATATGTGAGTGTGATTTGTGTATCTTTGATTCTCTTATACTTGATTTTCTTACTCTTAGTCATGCTGAGCTTTAATTTTAAGTTTTAAATAAACTTTTCGGCTAGAATACTGAATGATTATTGTGTTGGAAATAATAAATAAACTTCTGATTTTTCTTTCACGTCAGAAGGCTGGACTGTGGAAGTGTTAAATGGCAGAGGGAGCATTTGCTCATTACTCAGCACCATGACCAAGATGATTCAGCATCTTACATTTATTTATTTATTATTTAAAATCTTTATTAGCTGCCTTTCTACCTTACGGAACTCAAGGCAGTTTACAATAAAACAAAAACAAAAACCTACAACAACAACATAAAAATACATAAGAAACCACAATTTACAACTGCCAATAAGAAGAGAAAGAGAAAGGAATCAAATGCCAGTTATATTTGATATCTTATCTGAAGAAATGTGCATGCAAATGAGGGCTTATACCCAGAATTAAACTTTATTGGTCTTAGGGGTGCCACAGGACTCAAACTTTGTTCTATCTTAAAACATCGTCAGTTTTCATATGATTGTTTTTGGCAGTAGCCCTTCTGGTCTTTAAGACTAGCACAGTTGTTCTGTTCCTGTATGGTTACCATGTAGTATTTATTCTAAAGCAAATATGTAATGAATAAAAGCTGATTGACCTTCTTGGAACAAGAATCCTAGAATTATTTATTTTTTCTTCAAGTGGTCATGAAAAGCCCAGGACATGAAATACAGGTTCTTTAAGTAAAGAACATGAGCATTCCCAAAGAAAAAGTGGCATTAGAAGAGATGGTTTGGCTCTTACTTTGCATTGTTCCCTGTTTGTTTGGGAAATGAATTGAACTTTAGAAGAAATATTTCACACTCCAACTTTTTGGGGGGTTAGCCTTTTGAACACATTGTTGATCCATGCAAGGTTGTCTTCAGTGGAAATTGAGAAAATCTAATTCTGTAACATTTGCCATAATTCATCATTCAGATTTACAATACAGAGCAGCTCCATCTAGATTTGTTTGTTCATTTTAAGGTAGTTATCTTGGCTGCATGTATCTAACAAAGTTTGCAAGACCTGAGCAGGGGAGTTAAAAGTAACGTTTTGGAGGTATTTAATTCATAGGGTCTCCATGGCTCAGAAGCGACTGGACATCACTAAACACACACACACACACACCTGACTTATTACTGAAGCAACTTAGCCAATTTAAATATGCCTAGGATTGTGTGGAAGATACCAGCAGGCATTTGCTCTTACCCTGAGATAAAGGAAATCTCATCTCTTTTTATTTCTGCTGTTCAGTAAGAATGTAAAAGAAATGTTGAAGGCCATCCATTCAGTTCCAACCACGTTATTTTGAATGGGCTCTTTCCATAGAAGGGATCTGGGTTCTTCAAACATACCTTCCTTTAAAAACAACAACAACAACAACAACAAACTTCTCTGACACAATTTATTTCTTTATTACCTGAGTGTCCATTATGGTTCTCTGCTGGATGTATTCATTGAAGGATTCGTAGCAAGTGTCCTGTTGTGATCTGTAGTACTGCTGCCTGTGTTGACTGACCATTCCTTTGTTCGGTTAATAGAGTTGAATAGTTGGCTGGTGTTTTCTCAATGGGCAGCCATTGTTCATAGGCAAGCACTTGATGGTTCTGTTAAGTGTTTGTAGAAGCTTGGAGGAGTTGGCCACACCAAGCTGAAGGTAGGTGGAAGGTGCATGCCTGTTTCTGTGAGTATGTGAAGAAAGAACAGTTCAGAGTTTGTTTTAAACTATTTTATTCTCCATGATGTCATCTGGATTGTTTCATAACATAGGCAAGGATTTCACAATGCAAAGCATTTTTTTAAGTCAAATACATTTTGCAATGTCTGTAACTTCTAGCAAAAGCTAGAGTTCCTAAAGCTATAGTTTCCCTTCATGTAAAAGTAATAAGTACAGTTGATATTTATGCAGAGTTTTTCAAGTATTCACAGGAGCAAATTACCCTAGTCATCTTCACAGCAGCCATGTAAGATAAGCCATTTTGAACAAGAGTAGGTTTTTGTACCCCCCTTTCCTCAACGCTAAGGAGTCTCAAAGCAACTTACAATCACCTTCCCTTCCTCTCCCCACAACAGTCACCTTGTGAGGTAGGTGGGGTAGATTGACTGTGAGGCCTAAGATAATCTCCGGAAATCTCTCAAAGCAATTTACAATCACCTTCCCTTTCTCTCCCCACAACAGTCACCTTGTGAGGTAGGTGGGGTAGATTGACTGTGAGGCCTAAGATAATCTCCGGAAATCTCTCAAAGCAATTTACAATCACCTTCCCTTTCTCTCCCCACAACAGTCACCTTGTGAGGTAGGTGGGGTAGATTGACTGTGAGGCCTAAGATAATCTCCGGAAATCTCTCAAAGCAATTTACAATCACCTTCCCTTTCTCTCCCCACAACAGTCACCTTGTGAGGTAGGTGGGGTAGATTGACTGTGAGGCCTAAGATAATCTCCGGAAATCTCTCAAAGCAATTTACAATCACCTTCCCTTTCTCTCCCCACAACAGTCACCTTGTGAGGTAGGTGGGGTAGATTGACTGTGAGGCCTAAGATAATCTCCGGAAATCTCTCAAAGCAATTTACAATCACCTTCCCTTTCTCTCCCCACAACAGTCACCTTGTGAGGTAGGTGGGGTAGATTGACTGTGAGGCCTAAGATAATCTCCGGAAATCTCTCAAAGCAATTTACAATCACCTTCCCTTTCTCTCCCCACAACAGTCACCTTGTGAGGTAGGTGGGGTAGATTGACTGTGAGGCCTAAGATAATCTCCGGAAATCTCTCAAAGCAATTTACAATCACCTTCCCTTTCTCTCCCCACAACAGTCACCTTGTGAGGTAGGTGGGGTAGATTGACTGTGAGGCCTAAGATAATCTCCGGAAATCTCTCAAAGCAATTTACAATCACCTTCCCTTTCTCTCCCCACAACAGTCACCTTGTGAGGTAGGTGGGGTAGATTGACTGTGAGGCCTAAGATAATCTAAACTCTCTTATTTTGGCCTCACAAAACAATACCTGTATTCCCTTGCCTATGACAAAGCTAGAGAATTGATAAAACGGAAGATTATGGATACTGATAGGCAGAATGATATAAGTAGAACAGAGAAATGACATACACTACTTGATCCCATCAACAGAGCAACTCCTATGGCCTATTTTTACCATCTGTCAAACCATGAATATAGGAGAACATTTACACTTATGCGCTGGGATGCTCTTCCCCTAGCGAATACAGAAGGAAAGTACAAGAAAAATCCCATTTGAGGGACGCATATGCCCCTGCTATAATGTAGGCATTGAAAATCTAGAACATGTTATGTTTGACTGCGAGGCCTATGATAATCTCCAGAAATCTCTTCCATTCCCCAAATTCTTACCTCTCACCAGCAGGCAAAGAGCTCATATTATGAAAAATTTCCTTGCAGATAGGCACTCAGAGGTAACACACGAAGTGGCTAGATTTGGGTGGAGTGCTTTAAGAATGAGAAAATCTATAATAACGCAGCAAGTTAAATGTTAATCGTTTTATTGTTAACCATCTATCTCCTAAGGAATTTATAATGCATTTTATAATGTATTTTACTGTTCTGTTAAGCCTTTTAACCTTTATTCATAGGTGTCTTTATAACTAAGTTTGTAGTGTTTCAAACGTCAATTGCTGGCTTTGGACGTAAATAAAACTAGAAACTAGACAAGTTTTGCAATCAGTGTCCCATCTGCTTTAGGACTGGCTAAGCCTTACAAGCATGCATTGCGTTTTTCCTGAAATCTCTTGTGAATTATTTTTAGAAACCAAACTTCCCCAGTGCGAACCTGAAGGGACCCCCCTCCCTATTTGCATTCTTGGGTTGTGTGTTATTTTTAAACCACCCCCCAAATACAACAGTTGCACAGCTCTCTCTGAAACCAATCCAAGGCTCAGTTCTCTCACTCTGGAACAATAAATTGCTACATCCAGGCTCCGAAGACAGAGAAAACATCTACTTGCAGTGATTTAAATGTCTGATGCGATAAGGCTACTGATCCATGAGAAGGTTAACAGTCTATGCATCAAGGAGCTGACTTTTTTTCCCTGTGTTTACTGCAAAGTGTTAGTTGATAAGCAAAAGAACGCATGGGTGTATTTTGAAGCTCTTGCTTCTTTTTATTGCTAATTCTACCTCATGAGAAATATGAGTGCTGGAGGGTGGTGACAAAGGCAGGATTTTTATCCTCTTCTGTCGAGCTTGTTCTTATCTTATCTTTTAAGTTGTTCTATCTTATCAAAGAAAATGTGCTTTTTTTTATGCGCTGGGATGCTCTTCCCCTAGCGAATACAGAAGGAAAGTACAAGAAAAATCCCATTTGAGGGACGCATATGCCCCTGCTATAATGTAGGCATTGAAAATCTAGAACATGTTATGTTTGACTGTGAGGCCTATGATAATCTCCAGAAATCTCTTCCATTCCCCAAATTCTTACCTCTCACCAGCAGGCAAAGAGCTCATATTATGAAAAATCTCCTTGCGGATAGGCACTCAGAGGTAACACACGAAGTGGCTAGATTTGGATGGAGTGCTTTAAGAATGAGAAAATCTATAATAACGCAGCAAGTTAAATGTTAATCGTTTTATTGTTAACCATCTATCTCCTAAGGAATTTATAATGCATTTTATAATGTATTTTACTGTTCTGTTAAGCCTTTTAACCTTTATTCATAGGTGTTTTTATAACTAAGTTTGTAGTGTTTCAAACGTCAATTGCTGGCTTTGGACGTAAATAAAACTAGAAACTAGACAAGTTTTGCAATCAGTGTCCCATCTGCTTTAGGACTGGCTAAGCCTTACAAGCATGCATTGCGTTTTTCCTGAAATCTCTTGTGAATTATTTTTAGAAACCAAACTTCCCCAGTGCGAACCTGAAGGGACCCCCCTCCCTATTTGCATTCTTGGGTTGTGTGTTATTTTTAAACCACCCCCCAAATACAACAGTTGCACAGCTCTCTCTGAAACCAATCCAAGGCTCAGTTCTCTCACTCTGGAACAATAAATTGCTACATCCAGGCTCCGAAGACAGAGAAAACATCTACTTGCAGTGATTTAAATGTCTGATGCGATAAGGCTACTGATCCATGAGAAGGTTAACAGTCTATGCATCAAGGAGCTGACTTTTTTTCCCTGTGTTTACTGCAAAGTGTTAGTTGATAAGCAAAAGAACGCATGGGTGTATTTTGAAGCTCTTGCTTCTTTTTATTGCTAATTCTACCTCATGAGAAATATGAGTGCTGGAGGGTGGTGACAAAGGCAGGATTTTTATCCTCTTCTGTCGAGCTTGTTCTTATCTTATCTTTTAAGTTGTTCTATCTTATCAAAGAAAATGTGCTTTTTTTGTTTTTTCCTATTAGTGCTTGTTTCATTTGGTACAACAGTGGAAAAGTTGTGCAACTTTGACTCAGTGGGTCGCCTAAGTGGTTCATTCAAATTCCAGAGCAGGATGATTATTATTTTTTTGAAACCTTGTAAAGAGCTTGTCTTCAGCTAGTGCCATGAGACAGGTAATGTAGCAGTATTCTTACTTCATGCATTTGAAAACAAATTCTTCTTTGTATGTGAGGCCTGCTTTCTGAGCACCCCATATGTTTATGTTGGTAATTTGTTCGTTATTTTATTTGCTCAAATCGAGCAGTGTTAGGGTTGCCAAGTTGAATCTTCTTACCGGCGGGGGATCCAGGCTCCGGGAGCTCTTCTTTGTTGTGCGCGCACGCGCGCCGCCAACACATCCCAGAAGTGGCATGCGAGTTTTCCCTCCGATGATCGGGGCCATGCCCCCAACATGATCGACGTGATTGCGTCACCTCTGGTGACGCAGCCATGCTGCGCTTTGCGGGGCGGAGTTCCCCCCGGGGCCCGATTCCGCGGTGGCGGAAATCGGGCCTCCAAAGCAGGGGTTTACCCACCCCCTGTCCCCACTTGGCAGCCCTAAGCAGTGTTGTAAGTGTTCTTTTCAGCATTGAGCATATCCAGAACAGTCACTGCTGGGGAACATAAGCTCATGAGAATAAGTGTGGTATTGTTGTTAGGAGTGTTCTAGGATCTGGGATACCTAAGTTGGAATCCCCACTTTGCCATGGAAACTAGCAGGCCAACCACGCACTCTCAGCCTAACCTACCTCACAGGGTTGTTGAGAGGATAAAATGGAGGAAGGGAAAACAACATAAATCACTTTTAGTTCCCATTAAGGGGAAAGGTGGAGTGTAAATGAAGTAAATAAACTGGGAGAGGCTGGAATACTAGGGAAACAAGCCTCAAAGCTTTCCAATCAGAGCTAGATCTAGATAATCAAGGTGATAAACTCTTTGGTGGTAAATTATTTCCCCCCCTGTCTGGTAGATTGAGTGATAATAGTGGGTGGGGATGAGAGGGCAGCTGCAAGAAAGCTGTGCGAGTGTGCAACGCATCTGCAACACAAGAATTTCAAATGTGTAATAAAAAGAGAATTTACATAGATGCCCCAAGTGCAGAGTCTAAAATATTGCCATGAAAATAATCTTACTCTACACAGAAATGTAAATTTCCTTAGTTTTCTGTAGTCCTGTTTTACTGACATTAAAGGGCGAAACCTGCCAATAGTTCCAACTCACCTTGGCCCAAGGTGGAAAAGTGTGCAAAATATGGGAAAGGTAAATATGGACCGCGGGAGGTGAAAGAAACATTCACTTTCCATCTGTTATGACAGCAACAACATGGAGAAGGAAGGAGGCAACTGAGTGCTAAATTAATTAGACAGCTGACAGCCCTTTATTGCAGAGACAAAAATTAATGATCTCTCAGGTTCACTGTTGGTCTCCCACAGGCCCGTAGCTAACGTGGGGCCCACGGGGCACGGCCTCCTAGCAGTTTTTATGGGCCCCCTTCCTGAGTCTCGGCTCCCCTACCCCAGCTCCCCCTGATTGCATGTCAGCCTGTTCACAGGGAGGACAAGGGCAGTGATTTCAGAGGCTGTCCCTGGTGCTGTGCTGCGGGAAGAGGCACTGGGGCTCCTTGGGGGGGGGGAGCTGGACCCAGAGGCTGTGGCTGCTGCAGCCCTTGCCCTGGAGCCTTTGATTGGATTAGCAGGTGGCCCCCCCAGGCCCCCTCCCTAAAAAGTCCTTAGCTACAGGGCTGGTCTCCCAGAATAGTTATAACTCTTTCTTAACTACCTGTTTGGTAACATGACTGTAATACTCCTTTAAAAGACTGCATGGGCCTATACTATGTAATAGTATGCAACAGTGCCTGGCAACCGACAAGAGGGTTGGGGCTTGGATCAGCGTTGAGGGATATTTTTTTAAGTGGCCTTGTGTGATTACCAGAAGTTCTTACCAGAAGAGACAAATGGGTTCTAGGAACCACCTGACACTCTAAACCTTGTGAAATTCCAAAAAGTACACGAGGCTGCATTTTTTAAAATACATTTTTAAAAAATGCAACTGGATCTGGGGTAGGGAATCCCCTGCCCCTCCAGGAGGCTTAGATGCCTTGTAAAAGTGGTGATCTTATGATTTTGCTTTTCTCTGTTTTATCACCTTTCACTCTTCTATGAGGTGGAGAATTTTCCAGGACTTTCTTTTTCTGTGGATTTTTTTTTAACTTCTTGCGACTGTTTCATAAAATGTTATTTATTTATTTATTTACTTACTTCATTTATACCATGTCCTTCTTCCCAATGGGGGCTCAAAGAGGCTGACATCATTGTCCTCTCTCCCATGCTATCCTCATGACAACCTGTGTGTGACTGGCTTGAGGAGAACTTCCATGGCCAAGTGGGGCTTCAGACCTGGGCCTCCCAGAACCTAGTGAAACACTCTTACCACTAAGCCACTCTGACTCCAGCATAAACAGATACCATTGCCGATGCAATATGAGGTCAGTGCAGCAGTTTCAGATTCAGAATCAATACTTTCAAGCGATTATCTCTAAAAAAAATTTTGTGAAAGAGAATAGGTGTGTTTTGATTGTTTGTAAACGGGGGTGGAGTAAAATCGCAAATAAGTGTAATAATGAAAATTTTAAAAACCAAGTCTAAGACTAAAGCTACGGTTTTTATTTAGATGTCTCACCTGGAATGGTGGAAGGGATATTGTAATCACCAGTCTGCTAGGGAACAACCTATGAATATGAGGCTATGGAGAGTGACAATGAAATGGAAGTGCCCCAGTGATCTCCAGAGAAAATAATTAAATCAGTTGTAATAGACAGTCCCAGCCATGGTGTATCATGTACATTTTTTCCCCTGTGTGCTAAAATTAGCGTGTCAACAGTGCCATCAGGATTTTTCCTAAATTTAAGCAATGTAAGAAAAGTGTAATGTCTCTCCTAATAAAAATACTTCACTTCAAGTATTTTGTTACTATAGTATTGACATAGGGCACTTTTAAAATGTTGTTTTCTAAATGTGCATAAAAATAAACATGCTCAACCAGATCACACTCTACTCAGGACTTAGAGCAATTAAAATTTTTCTGAAAACCCACATGATTGTTCCTGGAAGTGAAGCCAAACACAACCAGCTCTGTCTCTCACTCTCTGGTATTTATAGGCTGGTTGGGCATAAGTTTAGCTCTGAGATCATTCTCTTGTGTGTAATGCAAAGCCTTTTTCGGTAGCACAAAGTGGAGAACTTCTCACAGATGGCTTCCTTCATTTTAGGACAGCTGCTTTCCTAGGTTTTGCCCACCCCTGTCCAGCCTGATACCACACAGCTCTCCTCTGCACACAAGCTAGGGGCGGCCTCTCCTTCCCAGTGGAAAGAGCCGGACTGATTAGCAGATAACATCTTATTTAGATGCAGGAAGGCGGCAAACAAAGGAAATGAACGTCAGCTTGACTGGCACATCATAATCAAGCTGTCACAGGGGGGTGGAAATGGGATCACAGCTTGATTTGACAGTCGCTGCTGATATGAATCCACAACCATTTACAGAGCCTCTGACAGCACAACAATTCTTCGGTACCACAGCTCAGAAAATGTGGTACCCACATTTTGCTCACTTGATTCTGATATGAGGAACTTTGCCCACAATATTTGTTAGTAAAGAGCAGGGATATGCACATACACAAAAATTCGGTATTTTTCAGGTTCTGGTATACCAAACCCGAAAAATATCAGTATATACCGACATTCCCAAATCCCAATATCAGCATGATATTGGGATTCGGGAAATACTAGATATTGCTGAATTTATTTGGCTCCCCATGCCCTCCTTTCCCACCTTGAGTCGCCCCACAGCTGTGGCATGCATGAGTAAGACTAGGGAAACAGAGGAGTTTAAGGCTTCATCCCAGGGAAGCTGATTGGACCAGTGACTGGCTGGGCTGATGGGCTTCCCTGGGAGGAAGCATTTGACCACCCTCTGCTTTGCTTCCCCACACTCTGAAGGGGGGGAAGCAAAGCAGAGGGGTTCAAAGGTTTCCTCCCCCTTTCCCATCCCCAGCTAGCCCACCATGGTGGGTTGGCTGGAGAAGGGAAGCAAGTTCAGGGAGGCATCTTTACATGTCCCCCCCTTCCCTTCCCTTCCCTTCCCTTCCCTTCCCTTCCCTTCCCTTCCCTTCCCTTCCCTTCCCTTCCCTTCCCTTCCCTCCCCCAGCCAGCCTGCCATGGTGGGTTGGCTAGAGAAGGGAAGCAAGTTTAGGGAGGCATCTTTACATGTCCCCCTTCCCTGAGGGCAACTCGAATGATAAAAGGGTTGGAACACTTTCCCTATGAGGAAAGGTTAAAGCGCTTAGGGCTCTTTAGCTTGGAGAAACGATGACTGAAGAAAGAGTGATTAACACTTGGAATTCACTGCCACAGGAAGTGGTGGGTGCTACAAGCATGGACGGCTTCAAAAGGGAATTAGATAAGCATATGGAGCAGAGGTCCATCAGTGGATATTAGCCACAAGGTATAGCTAGGGGCTCTGGGGCAAGTGATGCTCTGTCTTCTTGGTGCTTGGTGGGGTCAACAGTGGGAGGGCTTCTAATGTCCTGGCCCCACTGGTGGACCTCCTGATGGCACTGGTATTTCTGGCCACTGTGTGACACAGAGTGTTGGGCTGGATGGGCCTTTGGCCTGATCCAACATTGGCGTCTCTTATGTTCTTACATACCCGGCTGCCGGGCAGGACTTCTTCTCCGGGGTGGTGCATCCAGCTGGGTGACCTTGGCTCAGTCACAAATTCTCTCAGATCTGTTCTTGAAAGAGCTCTCTCAACCCCATCTACTTCACAGGGTGTCTGTTGTGGGGAGAGGAAGGGAAGAAGATTGTAATTCACTCTGAGAGGCCGAGTGAAGGGCAGGGTATAAATAATTCTTCTCCTTCTTCTTCTCCTCCTCCTCAAAATCTCATTGGTCTCTAAGGTGCTACTGGACTCGAATCCGGAAAGTACAGACATTATTTCATTCCATTGATAGGAGTTACATACAAAAGAAAGGATACTATGTAAACAATGCAAACAGCAGGAAAAAAAACCCCTATTGTAGTCTGTAATTATAGGAAATGAAGCTGTCTCCTGCAAGGCAGAAGAATGTAACTGTATAAAATCTTAACAAGTTACAGTTTAGTAAATGATGAATTGAGTACTTTTTAACAAGTGACAATTCATTATTCATGTAATGTAGAAGGACCATGGCCAGCATCAGGGCACGCTCCACATATTCAGTTAACAAATTACAAACACGGCTCTGGGGCATAATTTGGGTGAGAAATTGAACAGGCTCCCTCCTTGTTTTGAGTGGGAAAGGTTGGATTCCAGGAAATAAATGTTTAATTTAAATCAATGTACCTACAGCTTTATCCATCTCTGAGAGAATAGCTGGGAGGCAATTAATACAGGTTGTCTTCTGTTCAGTACTTTCTGCTGCCATTGCACCATATAAATGCCTAGATCAAAAACTTCTTCGAGAGAGGGCTGTTTATAAGGGCTCATCTCTGCTTGATACTTGATCTGCAATTATACATTGTACTCCATGCATTTTTTAACACTGGGGGAGGCAATTCAAAAATGTTCAGAGCCACCCTATGGAACCATTGAAGTGTAAACCATGACATGACTCCATGGGCTGATCTGATCATGTATACGCTTTCCAGGGCTGGATTGACTCCATGGGCTGATCTGATCATGTATATGCTTTCCAGGGCTGGACTGGCCATTTAACTTACTGGCCATTTAACTTACTGGGTAAGTTTGGTGTAGTGGTTAGGAATGTGGACCCTAATCTGGGAGAACTGGGTTTGATTCCCCTCTCCTCCACATGCAGCTGCTGGTGTGACCTTGGGTCAGTCATGGCTCTCTCAGAGCTGTTCTCTCAAGAGCAGTTCTATCAGAGTTCTCTCAGCCCCAGTGCCGGCTCCAACTTATTTTGCACCCTAGGCGAGGATCCCTTCTGGGGCCCCGTGCACCCACCAATTGTCAAAAATAAATGCATTTTAGGAAGAACGAAAAACACAGGATATAAATCCGATCTGTTCTTCTTCTTCTTCTTCTTCTTCTTCTTCTTCGTTCTGGTGGGCTACTGACCCCGGAGGGGCAAGAAGAGCGAAGCCCAGAATATCCACCAGTGCTGTAGAGGTTCCTCGGCTCAGATCCTTCAGCAGCCACAAGATTTAGTGCCGGCTTACTCCTTCCTTCCTTCCATCATCTGAGTTTAGGCAACCCTGCTTGCGGTGCCACAGGGGGTGCTCAGCTTGGCTTGTTCATGCCTTAGGGGGCCAGCTCCAGGTTGGGAAATACCTGGAGATTTTGGGACTGGAGCCTGAGAAGGGCAGGGTTTGCAGAGGAGAGCGACTTCAGTGGGCTGTAATGCCACAGAGTCCACCTTCCAAAGTGGCCATTTTCTCCAGGTGAACTGACCTCTCAGCCACATGGGATGCTACCATGAAGAAGCAGCTGATGTGCCATTATGACTAGCATGTGAAGGGGACCAAAAGTCTAGGGCAGAACCAGGACAATCTAGAACCACCAGAAGGCAGGAATTATCAAATGAAAACCATCTGTACTCTATGCATCCCAGATGGAAGGATAGAATGAAATATAAACTGGTGTAAATTTGTCACATCTATTTGCAATAGAGTTACATGGGTCCCGGTCACACGGGCAGGAAAATGCGGGGGGGGGGGATGTGGCTGTTAGCCCCAGGGCTTAAAACCGCACGGATGCTCGAGGAGACCTATCGATGGAGGTCCCGTGGTAGGGGGGAGGTGCCGATCACTCCACAGTCCTGCCGCATGGCAAAGAAGCGGGGCGCGGGGCAAACGGGGGTTGGTTTTTTTAAAAACACTCAAATGCGCGCATGCTCCCTTGGGTGCTTGTGTGCATCCGTGGAGACTTTGGGGAAAAAAACCTTTTTCCGAGGAGACATGGGTGGCCGCCGGAACTACCACAGGAAACGGGATCAGACGGCCGCCCTTGCCCCGCGGTTTCAGGAAGCTAGTACCTCCGAGATACTAGTTTTTTACCGTGCATCTTCCGCGGGAAGCCTCAGGTTTGCCACGGGAGCTCGACGCTTCCCAGTTGTGGCGGTGAGATCGTGTCCAGAAAATCTGCCTATCTTCCGTCCCTCTAGCATCCCTAATGCTCCGTGTGACCGCAGCCATGCATCTACAATTCATTTGAACAAATGCAATGAAATATGCAGGATAATAGGGTGAGATCCCTGGCACAAACTCATTTTGATATCCTTCTGATGTTTTGTCCAGATTGAATGAAGAACAAGGACCATGTCCACACAATTATGAGGTGGAAGATTGTCCATGACCTCATGACAAAAATGGTAGAAGCCATCTTGCTACTAGACAGAATGCAGATCATTTCCTCTGATGAAGATCGAATTTTAAGTATTAGGTCTACCTTAAACAATGTTCCTATCTTGATAAGCAAGGTTGATCTGCTCTGAGTGGTCATGGCTCTGCCCTGGACTCTTGGCTTTTCTGGAGGACCTTTTCCTTCTTCTTTTTCCTTTTTGTCACATGTGAAAGGGGCCAGATACATGAACTTCTATGGGAAGACCTTCTTCCCTAGCTTTAAGCCATCTTTAAGGAATTTTCCAGTCTATTCCAGCTAACTTTGCTGTTTTCTGATTATCTGCGGATTTTGGTCAGCCCTCAACAGTGGTGTTTAGTTTTGAAGGCCATCCACTCAAGCCTGTAAATTAGCTCACACAGTTCAACTGTGATACTGCCCAGTGGTTGTTTCAGGAGGTCAGGAGGTTATGGCATGTGGTTTTCTATAAATATAGTTAGTGAGAAGCACTAACTTCCTGGTTACCCTTTCTTCCGTACCCCTCATTGCTGCCAAGAAAAACCTTATATTATGCATTAGGGCTCTTTGCTTTGAGAACCAACTGCACTGTGTTAGAACTCAGTAAAAGGTAGCTATTCAGCCTTTTTAATTTTGTGTGCATTTTCCTGCCACTGACCTATAGGCCTTGTTTTTATATCTTCTCTTGCTTTATTGCTTTATTTATACCTTCTTTTGCTTTATTGTATGTGTTTCTTGGGGAATTACTGAGATCAAACCCAGATACAGCTTGGTTACATTATTGCACCAAGGCAGAATCAGCCTCAACACTAGCAACCATGTGATTTAAGTGTGTAGAGAGTGGAAGTGGGGGGGGGGACATCCTTCTACAGTCCAGTCTGTTCTGTCCCATATGTTAATTTATTATTTCTATCCACTTGGGGACCCAAATCAGCTTACATCATTCTCTTCTTCTTTTCACCTTTACAACAACCTTGTGAGGTAGGTTAGGCTGTGTGATCAGCCCATGGTCACCCAGCAAACTTCCACGGCAAAGTGGGGATATGAAGCTGAGGTTCCTAAGTAGAGTGGGGATATGAAGCTGGGGTTCCTAGATATTAACTGTACACTAACAACAGTCCAAGTTTAAACTTAAAGTTCAACCTGTGGGATTCAATGGTATTAGAACAGCGTAACTCTGTTTAGGATTGTGTTGTTAGATTGCTTTGGGCTGGAGTGCAAGCCTCTGTTATGAAGCTTTTTTCCCCCTTAAGATTTTCACATCAGGTGTTCAAAAAGATCAGTGTATCTTGAGCTGTTTCAATCTCTTAGTTAAAACTGAAGCTAGGAAGATAAATGTGTTGTTGAAGGAAGATAAAATTTGGAGAAAAGTGTACTCTTTGGGGGTACACGTCATTATTCCCCCCCTCTTAAGGCAAAGACATACAAGCATCCCCCTGTTCAAAACAACATTTTAAAAAAAAAATTGAATACCTTGGACTATGTGAACATAATGTATTCCTGTTTTCTAAGTATGTAGAAGTATTTCTTAGTTTGCAATAACTATGTAATGAAATAACTGTTTTTATATTCAGTGTGAGAAGTGATACTACTGGGAAATTGATCATTGATTTTTTTACTGTATTTATTGATTTTTTGTATTTTAATTGAATTTTATTTTATCTTTTTAAGCTTTTGTATTTTATTGGTCTATAAATGATCATAGAGTCGAACATGACTGAAGGGCAAACAACAACAAAATGATCATAGGGACTTTTTATTATAATTTTAATTTTAAATCTACCCTTAGGGTAAATTAGCTACCATAATTGTACTCTTGTTTTTTGTTTTTCTCAGTATGCAGAAAAAGTTATTCTAGAACCTTTTCCTCTGAGGACATTGTTACCTGTACAATCAGGGCTCTAGTCGGGGGGGAGCTCTCAGGTACGGAGCTCCGGAAGAGAACCTCTAGGGGGCGGGGCGGTCACGTGGTGAAGCCCCGCCCCCTTCTTTACCCCGCCCTCTGCTTCGATCCTCATTCCGTTTGGGAATGAGGATGAAGCAGGAGGGTAAGTAGCCGGGCCTTCTGACACACTTCCGGTGATGTCAGGGGGTGTGGCCTTCTGTCACTTCCGGTGATGTCAGGGGGCGTGGCATATGCAAATAAGTTATGCTAATGAGTTATGCTAATTAGCTCCGGCAGCTCTTTTTCTACAACAAGACCCCTGTGTACAATAGTAAACAATGTCCCCAAAATACAGCCAGTTACTACTTATACTCTGCCTCTTTAAACCAAAAATCACCTGGGGTCAGAAACAATCCCAATATGTATTTTTCCCCATCAGGGTAATTTTTCTACTTCATGAGTTTATTCTCCAGGGAACCATTTTTAAGTGCTCTGGAGAAGTATGGCTTTTAATGTCAGCCTGAAGACCTCACCTGATAACCTAGAGAATATTTACCTCACCACAGAGAAATAATATCAACTTAATTTAAAGAAAAAAATAAAACTTAATTTTAAAATTCATGAAAGTTTATGTTGGTGGTCTAATGTCATAGGTTCACAACAGTTTGTGTTGTTTCAAATTAAAACAAACAGTACAGCTTTGCAAAGGAACTATGCTAGTGTAAATTATTCAATATGCAAAAAGGGAGAAGTTAATTTATTCAAAAGAAACATTCTCTCTCATGTCTAAGTATATTTTCAAGCTCTGGCTATCCTAGTACAGTGAATACCCCTAAAAGAGAAGCAGGAGGATCTGGCTGTGGTTGGTGTAGGAACACTGTTAAGCAGGTTACTAGAAAGTCATCCCCAAGTTGCACGTCTAGGGCATAGAAGAGATTCCCTCACAGTGACGTTAGAAGGAGAGGAGGGAGGGAGAATTTCAGGGAGAACTATAATTTACTGGTAAAGCAAATACTTTGGAAAGGTATCGTTCCAGGCTTCAGTTAAAGGTGGAAGAATTTGGTATACTCTTCAGCCTACAACCTTGTGAAGCTAATCATAGTGTAGTTAATACCATAGTAGATAGATCAATGATCTGACTCAGTACGAGGTGACTTTATGATTCCATGTAAGATTTAAACAAAGTCTGTTAACATTGTTTGTATGTATTTAATCCAAGACAGCCTACTAAGCACTTTCTGTGATGAACAAAGTCACCTTCTCTCCCCCTTTAAAAAAAAAGGAAGAAAAGTTGATGGGGGGGGGATTTCATTTGTTGTTTTCTGGGGGGGGGGGATGATTTGACCAAACATTGATTTTGAGTTGTAACAAAATTAAAAGAAGTGAACACAATGTGACAAGAAAGTGCTGTGTGTATCACAACTTATTCCTTTTAGAAATGGTCAAATGGTTTGTCAAGCAGCAAAAGCCAAATCTCTGTCAAAGCAAGTTTGTCTAATTTAAAAGTATTGATTACATTTATTGCTTTCAGCATTCAGGGAAGCAGAGGCCATTGTGTTGAAGGGAGTGGATTTTAGACCTTCATCTGTGCTATTCAAAAGTGAGGAATTTTAAGGAGGATTACTCAGAGGACATAGTGGAGCCTTGGTAAAGAGCTGTTTCCTCACATCACCAGTAACTGACATAACAATAAACAGTGGAAGTGAACTCTTAAAAGGGCTCACTGCCAATTTATTTCCTGCTTAACCTTTTCCCCCCAAAATTCATGTCTGCTTTTGCCCAATGTTCTTCTGTTGGTTGAGGCACTCATACATATGGTGGCAGCTCTGAGGGGGAAAGTTTTTCTCAATCCACTTTCTTCACACATGTTTATCCAAAAATGGACATACTGTGTAGGAAAACTGTACGAACTATATTCATGTATATGGTATCCACAGCTTTTTAACATAAGTTCCCTTTAGGCATTATAAACAAGCATCACCAGTGGTCTGAAGAAGAGAGTACACAGGTACCTAGTGGTTATTCTTCATAATGTTTGAATCTGTCCTTCATTTTGGCCTCTTCTTTCCTCCCTCTTTCCTCTCTTCTTCAACACTCTGGGCTGTCTAAAAACAAAGAAAGAAAATAAAATAAAACTGGTATGAACTCTGGTACAAAAGAGCAAGTTGTAGGGATCAGGGCTGGTGATAGTGATGTGCTCACAACCGCAACTGCCAATCATGGCATTTAATGAGTGAGCAACGAACACAATGAATTGACGAGGTCAATGCCTGAGTCTTAGCTCATTACACCAGCATTATGGATGGAGATGGGAAAGCAAAAAGCAAACATTTTTTTGTTGCTGTTGTAGTCTGGTGTCAAATTGGTTTTGCTAACATTTGTCCAGAGCAGGGTGAAATGAAACACAACACTTTTGCAAAAGGATGTGTTTTACAAAGGTTAAGTGCGTACTTACAAGGAGTTGTGGTGGGAGGGCTCCAATTATCAGTTGCAAAAACCATTTTGAAAGGAATGAACACTCCAGATTTCTAGTAACTGTTCTGTAAAATTCTGTGGAAATCAGATGCTCTAAAATGAGGAATAGACAGTGTAATTTGAATTTATATTCTATGGGAACAAAATGCTCCATAACAAGAGGCATTGATATTTTCCATGAGAAAATATTATGTAAGGAGCAGCAGCCCTTAAAATGTGAGCATTTCCACAGAGGATATTTCCTATGTTCTCAGTTAGTGACAGGGGAATTCTCCTCAGTTTTTTGCAAACACCACCAATTTTTTTAAAGTGAAGATTGAGCCTAATTTGTAGTTCTTTGCTGTGATAGAGATCTTTTCAGAGAATGATTCTTGAAACAATTTTCTCAAATTATATAGGGAGCTATGTTGATTAATATTTTAGAGGATCTTACGTGTTTGCGTGTGTGAGAGAGAGAGAGAGGGAGGGAGGGAGGGAGAGAGAGAGTATTAGACACTATTGTAGTGTCCTTCTTAATGTGTAGCTAGTGTGGTGTAGTTGTCGGAGAGTTTTTGTAAGACATGGGTTGAAATGTCTAAACATCCACAAACTGCATAGGATGACCTTGGGCCAGTCACTGTCTCATTTTGACCCTATATCACAGTGTTATTGGGATGAAACTGAAGAAGGGAAAGTCTTATACACTACCCTGAGCTTCTTGGAGGAAAGGTAGGACAAAGATCTACAAGATACTAATCAAAATTCTTGGGCTTTTCACCAAATACAATTTCCATTTCAACACTGATGTCAGTGCATCACAGGCAGCTAGGATGACTCTGGCATCCAGCGCGTGAGGCAACTTGAAATTGCAGAAGCCTCCGACATGGACAACACTTCCACAGAGGGGGAAAAAATGCCAATTATGGTTAGATAGTCATATGTGGTAATCACACCTATGTACATTGTACTACATTGTATGTACATGTTATGCAAACATGCAGATATAGCTTAAATGATCTATTACATCTTTATTTGACAAGAGAAGTAGAAGAAGAGAAGAAGACATTAGATTTATACCCCGCCTTTCACTACCCGAAGGTGTCTCAGAGCAGCTTACAAACTCCTTTCCCTTCACCTCCCCACAACAGACACCCTGTGAGGTAGGTGGGACTGAGAGAGCTCTTGACAGAAACTGCTCTTTTTTCAAGAACAGCTCTTATCAGAACTATGGCTTGCCCAAGGTCATCCAGCCAGGTGCAAGTGGAGGAGTGGGGAATCAAACCTGGTTCTCCCAGATTAGAGTCTACGCATTTAACCAATACAATGGATTGGACAACATACATGGCAGCATATGTGAAAACGTCTACTGTTTTTATCCTGACAATGTCCCTATAAGGTAGGCTAGGCTGAAAGAGAATGCCTGGGCCAAAGCCCTTTAATGAGCTTCATAGCTGAACATGGATTTGAATCTGGCTCTAACTGGTCCTAGTCCAAACTATTGGAAGAGCTGGGATGTTAGTCCAGATCCCTTGCTAAATTTTGCAGAGGGCACTAAAGGCTCAGAATGCAGCAGAGCTCCTTTGCTCAGCATATGTTTGCAAGACTACAGAGTTACACAGATAGCCACTTATCAGTTTAAAAGAAAATAAGAACTTTATTTGGGAGATACATACTGAATAGTGCAGCTGAGAGATAGTGGTTGAATCTGCATTTGCATTTTAAAATCAGTTTCGTGCTGCTGTGACGCTGTCTTTCTCTATGCTTGTTTGAATGTTGTTTGGAGAAGATTCTTTTAAAGCAGTGCAGAGGTGCGATGACAGTGGAGCCGCCCCAAAAGGACGATAAACATATGCGGATGTGCAAAAGTATGCTAGCACTGTTGAGGTGTGAAAATGACACTAAATGTAGACAGCTTTTTTGAAGACAGAGTCAAAAGGCTGGGACACAGGTGGGAAAGACAAATGCAGATTCGACCAGTGACAGTTTCTATTCTGTCTAGCTAGTTCTAGATGCAAATGCAGATGCAGACAGGCATTCTGCATCCATGGTGCCAAAGTGGCAATCTACACATCAAAGGGTTCAGTGACAGAAGAGTAAACAGGAAGATGCTTAGTGTCTGCCTAGCTATCTGTGACTCTCTGGTCACTTGCTTTTTGGAGGCTGAAGCACAGGGACATCACCTCTGGTTCTCCCAAAACAAACATATTATTATACTACACTGGCTGTCAAGAAAAATCTCCATTACAAACCTGTAAATGCCCCCCCCCCATCTACAACATAATACAGTTTGCTTATGTGTGTTTCATTTATTTCATGGTAATTGCCTTCTGGTGTTGTCATATGTGATGTAGTAGCTAGCAGTGTGGATTCTAATATGGGAGAACCGGATTTGATTCCCCACTCCTCCACATGCAGCTGCTGGTGTGACCTTGGGTCAGTTACAAGTTATTTCAGAGCTGTTCCCTCAGGAGCAGTTTCTGTCAGAGTTCTCTCAGCCCCACCTACCTCACAGGGTGTCTGTTGTGGGGAGGGGAAGGGAAAGGAGATTGTAAACTGCTCTCTCCTCCTCCTCCTCCTCCTCCTATTTCCCTGAGGTGCATCCCACACCCTCATCCCCAGTAAACTCTATTTATACCCCGCCTCTAGCTTCCAATCCTGTAAGCAAATTCACTTTTGATGACCAATGCATTGATTTGCCTGATTTCTTCTATGTAAAACCATTCTCCATATTGAAAATCTGTAACCTTTAAGTGTAACCTTTGTCCTTTGGGGAGGGCAGCAAGTTGTTCAGGCGCTTGTAAACCCTCCCATGGATTTCAGACTACTGTTATATGGGTTCTTTTGTCTATGGTACTTTTATGCCACATGCTGTAGTCAAACACGCTCTGTGGCTGAGACAGCCATACTCTGAAAGTGTCCCTTTTCTCTCTAAAAAGTACAGGTCACCTTGCTTTTTGTGAGGAGTCTACAGGTCAAGGAAAAAATGCCTAGCCTGGGGGCTTTATGAATAGAGAGCTCAGTGAAGGCCTTATCCTACAAGGCAGGAATGTACAGGGATGTCTTTTATCTGAAAGAAAGGATTTATCTAGACTAGGGGGTGAAGTAGAGTTTAGGCCAAGGTCAAAGGTCTTTGAACGAAGCACTGCAGTCGGCTGCACTTCAATCTGAAAGTAGGCGTAGTTCCATTCAGGCCATGAGACCCAGGTGAGGCAGACTGAGACGACTTCCTACACTGTCTTTCAGCATTCTCCCACTTACATGCACGATCGCTTGTTAGGGTAATCTAACTTTGTTATGGAGCCTTTCCCTGTACGAGCCCTCGTGCCAGTTTGTCTGCTCAACAGTGCCAGCTGGCTATCCTCTGTTTGCTAGTGTGGACATCCAGGGTGAGGTCATGCCCTTTCTTGGTGGCAAAGTCAGTTCTGCAGAAGAAGCTTCTGGAGCAGGTTACCTCCATTTTGGGAAGGATGCACAGCACCCATGTCACTGATTTTTCACATGGTTTGAAAATGATCCCCCCTTTCTCTAACTTGTTTGGACTGCTTTCTAGCTGTTTTTACTGAATGTATGAATTATTTCATCTGCTGGATTTCATTGTATTTCTGCATTTTTTTAAAAAATTGTAAACTACTTGAATTTCCAGTAAGGTGGGATATCAATTTTTAAATAGATAATAACTCAATGAGCAAATTGGTCTGCATAGCATACTTCTGACTCACAGACTCTTGTCCGGGAGAGAAGGCAGCACTATCTTATATATGCCATGGGTTTGATGAACTGTTTTGTGGACTGGTTTTATACATGGTATTCCCAGACATGCCGCTTTCACATGACACAACATGACATTATGGAGCTGATATTCATTGCCTGTTTGGAAGAGGATCTGAATGTTTAGGCTTAATCCCAGTTAATCATCAGGTATGCCTATCTTGTGGACACCAAAACCTCAACATGTGCAGGATGATTCATGGGGGAACTAGAAAGATGAGATATCAAGCAATTAAAATAACAAAGTGTAGTAAAAGGGATATAAAGCCTTCTCTTTGATATGTTACTGATCAAGGAATATTTAACCAATCCTGATTGGAGGACCCAGTTGTAAATTTGGAGTAAGATATCAGTGAAGCAGAGAACGCAAAGTATTTTGCCTATCCCATTTAACTTTTTTTAAAATTTTATCCCACTGTTTGACCAGGCTCCACGCTCCAAACAAAGGTAGGAGATCTTCTGTGTCAGGGAATACTACTGGAGCATACTGCAATATGCCTGCCCTTCTATTGAACATAGAGCTGGAGAGGTGGAAAGAGGCTCACCACAGACTTTTGGCTGAAATTCAGAAGCTCTGGTTTCTAACGGTCGCCATGATGTAAGACTCCACCTGTCCAGAGCAGTGTTTTGGTAGAGTACCAGTTCCAGCCCAAATCTCTGGACCGCTGACCTTTCATGTGAAATGACTGGCTATGCACCTAGTGTTATGGATCTTATATACATGAGAGTGGGGAAATACATCTGAGCCAGCTCTTGCACAATACAGAGAGGTTCTCTGGGCACATGAGAGAGTGCAACACTTACCCCATTCTCAATGGGAGGTGTTTCTTCCTGGCTCCAGACTCTCAGCAGGATATCCAGGTTTGAGTTTAATCAGGGCTGAAGTTGGAAGTTCATAACATAACTTTTTTTTCCATGCAGAAAAGCAGCATGGCAAAGGAAAACTTTTAACCGAGACCTCTGCTTGAAATACTGGTATGTTGCTGTTGTTAGCCATTCAGTTTTCTCCACATTTTTCGATCTTGTACTGTTTCTTTGAGTTGTTCCATGCTCCGGCTGGTGTTGACTTTTATGGTGTCTAGCCACCATGTTCTTTGACAGCCCAGTTTTCTTTTGCCGCTAATCAATCCACACATAATTGCTTTTTCTAGTGAGTTCTTTCTTTCACATGACATGGCTGAAATAAGTCACTTGCAGTTTTATGATTTTTCTTTCCAATGACATGTCTGGTTTTATGTGCTTGAAAACTTGATCTCTCTCTCTCTCTCTCTCTCTCTCTCTCTCTCTCTCTCTCTCTCTCTCTCTCTCTCATCTATCTGTATAGCTATAGATACATAGATATATATACCCCTCACAGGATTTTGTCATATGAGCCCATGCTTACCGTATAAAGTGCTTTGAATCAGGGTGGAATCAGATGAGACACTGGAATACCTCTCATCAAATCATCCCTGCCTTTTCAAAGGGAAGTATAAGTCATGAGACTCTGCAAATCATATAGAGGCCAGAATGTGGATGAACAGGGGATTTCACCCTTACCATCCCCACAATTTCACCAAACCAAAGTCTTATCTTATCCTTGGGTAGAAGGAATAACAGAAAGAACTCCTCTTTCTGCCTGTCTTTTTTCCCCTTTCAAGGTTTAAAATAGGGAACAGCGTAACTGCACACACACACCATTGTTAAACATCAGTTAAAACATCACATGACTGCTATTTTTCTTTAAAAATACTGGAAAGGTCTCCCAGTGTCCAGTCTAGTTTGACCCTCAGATATCACTTCAATGATAAATACACCCCAGTTAGAGGAGATTATATGGTCATCCTACGCTTCCTCCAAAGAATTTAGGATAGCCTCCCCACCAATGTTCCCTCTAGGCTTTGGAGTCCTGTGAGCAAAAATTCTACTTTGTGAGCCACTGGCGTTAAAGTGGTGAGCGAGCGGTTTGGCTGCTGCATAAATTAGTTTGCTCTGGAGCCCTCCTTCCTGAGCTAAGACTAAAATGTGTGAGCCGGAGGCTAAAAAACTGTGAGCTGGCTCATACTAACTCAGCTTAGAGGGAACATTGCTCCCCACATCCATTGTATCCTTACAACAACTCTGCCAGGTACATTAGGCTGAGAGGGAGTGACTGGCCCAAGGTCACCCTTTGAGCTTCCTGGTTGTGTGAGGATCTGAACGCAGCTCTCACCAGTCCTAGTCTCTCTAGCTATTACACCAGACTGGCATAATAATATGAAACCCACGTCATATCAACTTGTCATTGCTTTCTATGGCCCTCCTTGTTAAGAAGCGCTGAATTCTTCCCTCGCCTCCCTTGAAGGGAGTAATCAAATCTTCCCCTGCTTGTCCCTGAATTCTTTGTCTTGCTTGAGCAGGGATCCCCACATTTGCTGTGAGATTTTTGCTCTAGGCAAGATTCATTGTCGGTTCTGCACCAACCCCCAGCTGAGGGGTAGCTTTTAAATATGTAACAGTTGAGATGGGGAAAAATGATTCTGCTAATCAATGTAACACACTGTGTCACACATTCACTCGATTATTAATGGAAATATAATAATCAGGGCTAGCTGTGATCTGTGAATATTCATAGTCTTTCTGAAGCATTAGGCCTTGCTTTTTTGCTTTAAAAACTATTTTACAATTGTTAAGCATTTAATAGACATTATTTGTCACTGAATTTAATAGGAGACGTTCCGATCTTGTGGTGCTTTTCTCATCAGTTTCTTGGAATTGTGGTTAAGCCAGGAGTTGGGGTTTTTTTTGTACAGTTGAAAACTGCTGATGATGACCTCTTCCCACTCAGGGAAATTTCCCCGCTGTGATTGGTCGCTGTTCCGGGGCGACCAATAGCATGTCGTTGTGTATGGAGCCTTTGTTGGCTCGAAGCTTAACATGGGAGGTGAATGAGGCGATTCATGTAATACATTCAATACATTACAGAAGGCAATGGGAAACCACATCTACTTTGTACTTGCCTTGAAATCCCCTTACAGGTGTCACCGTACGTTGTTCACATACTTACATACATAGATGAATTTTGGAAATTATCCATTGCAGCACACAGAAAAATATATAGGGCTAGCTAAAAAATGGGACCCCCTCCCCAGTAGTGATTCTAAAACTGTAGATCAAGACCCAGCAGAAAGTGGTGAATAGCCTTCTCACCATGAATGCTGATGTTCATCAGAACACCCCAGTATTTCAGTAAGGAAATCTCCCTGATTGTACATTAGAGCTGGCATGGATGAGACTAATGAAACATCTTGTCCAGCATCTTGGTTCACACAGTGGCCAACCAGTTGCCTCTGGAAGGCCAGAAACAAGTATGTAGAGGCCAGAACCTCCCCTTTTTGTTGCCCTCCCCCCCCCCAGCAACTGGTATCCAGAATAATTGTTCATCTTCTCATAGAGATTTCATGTATTCACCATGGCTAATGGCTATTGATAGACTGACCTTCCACAGCATTCCAAATAAAGCCAGAATTCTCTGAACCAATATATCATAGACAAGTTGTTTGTTTTTTAATGTACACATCTCTCAGAAGCAGCATTTTTTTTCCAGACACTTTAGGGCCCCGGGGTTTGTGCTGGGAGCTGATGTCAGTCAGCGACACAGAGTGGACAAAGTGGAGTTGCCTGCAGCTTTCATAGTAAGCATTTCTTTTAAATAAGTTGTTTCTTGACTTTTACTGTCTAAGTCAGACATGCATGTCAATGAAGTCTGCCTTCCCCCTAGCAAAGACGAGATCAGATGATTTTTATATCAACAGGGGGCCACTCAGCACCTCTGGCTAATGAATGCTTTGTCCGCCTGAACAATTCGTCTCCCTCATCAATATTCTTAGCACTTCACTTTCTCATCCTGCCCAGGCTCTGCCGCTTGCGAATTTGTGCCTTGGTTATAATTGCAGCCGGCATAAATTCAGAGCCACTAAAACACAGCTTGAGATCCTGGGGACTGATTTTTGTCTATTAGAGAGCTGTATTTGGCAACAGCTTTGGCTGTTGGCAGTCCAGCTGTAGCATAAGCACGGAGACAGAAAAAGTGACAGTAGTCCCAAAGAGGGCTGACAAAAGTTAAATTTCAAAGAGAAAGAACACCATGTTTCTGAATGGGTATTGTGTTGTTGTTTTGTGGACTGTAATGCCTTTAAATAGGGAGAGAGTAGTAACAATACAGGGAAGTTTTTGGCCTTAAAAACGGAGTCGCCTCAATGCAGTCAGCTCCTTGTTTTTGAAAAGTACCATTTTCTCAGGACTTCACTCATGTGTCCTGATTCATGTGTTACTGTAATCATATGGGGAACTAGTTCTCCTTGATCTTCAGATTATTTTGCTGCAGTACCATTTTGACTCAGAAGCCCTGGTTCATATGCTATCATAGTCATATGGGGAACCAATTCTCCTTGATCTTCTGCCCATACTGGTGTGGAGACACTTTAACTCAGAAGTCCATTTTGATCTCACTTCTCCCTTGTGAAAGCATTTCCATCCCCACAATGTGATTTCCCTCCTCCTGCAGCAGCCCCAAATGCTCCCTGAAATTATGTTCCTGTTCTCTTTCC
>NW_015168060.1:846873-877496 GCF_001447785.1 Gekko japonicus
CGGATTTGGGGGGGGGGGGGATTTTAGGTTGCTGCAGGAAGCAGAAAATCACACTCTGTGGGCAGAAATCCTTGTGCCCACAGAAATGTCTAGCTTGGATCCAACTCAATGACACATGTTATGAATAAAAACAAGTTGAGAAAATTAACAAATGTCTAAATTTGAGGCCCCCTTTGAGCATGAGGCCTAGACAAAATGTCCCCCTCCTGTTTGCCTCTGGTAGGTCATATGATGGTAGTGGTTTTTTTAAAATTAAATCTTAGTTCTATTTAAATATACAATAATCTTCACCCTTCCTTGTCTATGCTTTTTTCAGTGTTCTGAGAAAAAAGCCACTCAAAAGTTTGAAAATCTTGCATTCCAATAGTCAAGTGTCTCCCAATCTATGGATATCTAAACCTGTCTGTTGGGGCCCTGCTGACTGTTAACAGATAGTTCTGCAAATTGGAGGGACTTCCCAAGTTTGCAGAAAAATCTGAAAACTAAAATAATATATACATTGGGGGGTTTAAATCCCCCCCAATAATTTTATCTGTGTGTGTACTGACAATGCCCCTACCTCCTACTGCTTTTCTATGTGGCCACAGCAATGTTGGGGTGGGGAGCATTGATGGGCCCAGTAGTGGAGGCCAGGAGCCATGTCGGGCTTGTGTGCAGCAGCAGAGAATTTAAGGGATGAAAGAAGCCTCAGCAGGCCTGGTGAAGGAGGCCGGGAACCATGCTGGGCCTAAGGGTAGTGTTGGTGATGGTGGGGAGGTGGCTGGGGCACCCCACAGCCCTGGTAGCAGCCATGGCTATGAAGGGGAGAAGCTGTGGCAGGCCTGGCAGTGGCAATGGGTGGTGGTAGCTGAGAGCCGTGACTGACCTGGCAGTGGTGAGGGTGGGGGGAGAAAGAACCTAAGAGGGGGAGAGGAATCCCCCCACAAGTCACACAGGTTCTAAAGGTAATGCCTTGAAATCTGGTTTTCCAAAAAGCCTTTAATAATTGTTGATTTCTCCTGTTTTTTCTTTCCCCCTGACAAGCTTTTTCCTTCATCCTCTCCTGTGCCAATTACCATATTTACTCAAAAGGAAAATGACCCTGAGTGTATGACAACCTCCTCTAAAAATGGTATACCCCCAAAAGATCTTTATTATTTGACATATGTATAACTTGCATGCAAATTAAAGACAACTCCACCTTTCTTTTGATGGCATATCTGGAAATAACCTAATCTTGCATTTGAGTTAAAAGTTATATTAAAGCAATAATGAAGCACTAATTCAGATGAGATATTGCCAATGACTTCATCAAATGTCCATGTCTAGACAGGGGGTCATTCTAACGATCTGCATTTGAGGGGGGGGGGGGTTTAAAACTTCCCTTAATTTTTTTGTGCCATCCCAGTGACCTTTTGCATTGTTCTGCAGCAATCTTCTTTCCAGCAAAGGATCAGAAGATGATAATCTGTAATGTTGTCACTGCCTTGAACGTGGCAATGGAAAATAGGAAGACTGCTCCCCAGGGGAATGATTCTTCCTTTCAGTTTCATTGATTGAGTTGCAATGGTTCCTTGGGATGGAGTTCTCAGGATGGATGGAAAGATGTCATTGGCTGGCTAGTCCAAATGAATACTTACTTAAATTTGTTGACTAATCCTTTGCTAATCCTTGTCTTCTTCGTCATGTCCCAGCAACGTGAACTGTTCCCTATAAATTTGTCCTAGAAGGGTTTGAAAGTATCGACAGCTTAAAATGATCTTCTTAGAGATAAACGCCCGCCCTGCCCCCCTGGGTAGAACAGCTCCCTTTAAATACAAATTCAAAGAATTACACAGTGAGGAATAGTTCACTTCCTACAGGAAACACACTCTGGAGTTTAATACACTATTGATTCCTTGCTCATTGGGAAGGGAGAGGGAGAGATGGATATAGAATTGGTCTTCCCTAAGACATGGACAAGATAAACAGTGAATAAACAGATAAAACCAACAACTAAAAAAGCACACTCCTTTGTGGTGTGTGCAATGTAAGAGGATAATCCATTGTAAATAGAAATGTAGACAAGGTGCAAGGAAGGAGGGGGGGAAGTTCTTGCAAAGACTTCTGACACCTGTAGCCCCATTCTGCCCACTAAGTGCTGCTTGTGCATGTACCATGGGCAGGTACAGGATGTTTTTGTACCATCCGTGAACCACAGCAGCCTGAGAAGGGCTTCATTCAGTGATAAATGTCAAAGAGCACACAGAGGTCTGAGCCACAGAGTTTAAAATAATTAATTTCCTCTTTCCACCTCCCTTGATAACTTTCTGAGAGTGCAGTCCCAAAACCAATTTTGCAGCCTAAGTCTTACAGGCTGTGGTATTCTATCACTGCTGAATCTTGGTCTAGTAGCATATATCTGATTCCATCCTGGGGATGCCAGCCTTCCACCTCCCTTGATAACTTTCTGAGAGTGCAGTCCCAAAACCAATTTTGCAGCCTTAGTCTTACAGGCTGTGGTATTCTCCTATCACTGCTGAATCTTGGTCTGGTAGCATATATCTGATTCCATCCTAGGGATGCCAGTCTCTAGATGGGACCTGTGGATCCCTGGAAATTCCAGCTCACCTGCAGACTACAGAGAACAGTTCTGCTGGAGAAAATGGAAGCTTTGGAGGGTGGTTGTATGGCATTGTACCCCAATGAGGTCCCTGTTCTCTCCAGGCTCCCAAATCTCCAAGAGCTTCCCAACCAGGATCTGGCAATCCTACTCCCCATATCCCCACCAGTGGCCAGGGGGAACCTGGCAGCCCTATAACGTGTCCACTCAACTTTCACTACTGTCCCCCCCAAAAAATAGCACTGTTGTCTCTCCCAACCATGTCCCTCATTTTTATCTGCCATATGCATAGGCTGCCTTTCACCGATAACAACTCCAAGAGAGTTTACAAAACAACAATAACAACAACAATTCAAATTCAAATCACCAAATAAATCAATTTTTCAGAAGAAGGCACTGCAGCATGTCTCGGTACGTGTGTGTGTGTGTGTGTGTGTGTGTGTTCAGTGTTCCTTCCAAGCACCTGTGATATGCTGACTGCTGCTATTGTAGTCTTCATGGGGCCTGGGAAACAGCTCCTTAAATATGTCTGAGCCTCACTTCACCTGGTTGATTAGAACAGTGAAGCCCAATTTTAGCTTGGCAGTGGCTGGGTGGTGGTGGTGGTAAAAAGGTAAAGGTAAAGATTCCCTTGCTCGAAAGCCAGTCGAATCCGACTCTAGGGTTGCGGTGCTCATCTCCATTTCAAAGCCGAAGAGCCAGCGCTGTCCGAAGACATTTCCATGGTCATGTGGCCGGCATGTCTAAACACCAAGGCGCACGGAACGCTGTTACCTTCCCACCGAAGTGCTACCTATTTTTCTACTTGCAATTTCTTGCTTTCAAACTGCTAGGTTGGCAGGAGCTGGAAGCTCACTCCATCATGCGGCACCCGGGTCTCGAACTGCTGAACTACCGACCTTCCACAACCTGCAGTTCAGCGTCTTAACCACTTGAGCCACTGCAGTTCCAGTGGTTGTGGTGGTGGTGGGGAAGTGATATTCAGTCTTTCTTCTTCCAGTTCTTAGCTGCTATTGATTTCTTCCTCATTGGACCCACAGCAGGGCTGAAGGAAATAACCAGTGATATCAGTGTGTTTAGTAATCACCATGATACTAACCAATATACAGACAAGTAGCCACACTCTTACGGTAGCCTGAAGTAATACAGTTGAGGAAAAGCTACTTGCTTCTGCTGGTAGATTGTGTAAGATACTGTCACTCAGGAAAATTCTGAGGGTCTTCTTAGGTAAGCAAAGTGTACCTCTATTCAAAGCAAACATTAGCCCTTTTCAAAAGCTGCAGAGAACACACTTACAATCCATGTACCGTGCACACTTTTTAAATAATATGGATTTAGTAATTCTCATTCAATGCACATACAGGTGAATGTGTGATTTAAACTCCACATGGTTTCATTTGTGAAATAGCAGACATTTGCTGTTTCTCACAAACAGGTAGGCTTGCAAGCCCTCAGGTGGGGGTGGGGGATCCCCTGCTTTTGCAGGCTGAGGCCCACCACTGGCCAGCTGGCCATTGGGGGAACCCCTACCCCCAAAAGACATCCCTTGGCAACGTTGTTGATGCAATGATGTCACTTCTGGAAGTGATATCATCACATCGGGGGCCAACACTCTACTTTTTTTGGGGGGGAAGTCTATGGTCTGTAGCCATTTTTACCATAGAATTTTGCCCCACAAGTAGAGTGTCACATCAGTGTCAATGACATCCTGGCCCACCCCTGCCGGCAGCAGGTAAGGACCTGACAACCCTACAAACAGATGTACACAAGTACATTGTACATGTGTTCACTATAACATGAACAGGGCTAGTATGAAGCAAAGAAAAGAATGAAGCCTACCAGAGTTCTTCATAGCATCTTGCCTAGATGTAGCTTATTCAGAGGCATAAGTGAAACTTGATTCGACACTGCTTCAGATTCTGGTACCCTGGAACTATAATAACACATGGGATAAACTTATAATTATCCATGTTTCTGTTTTGTTCTCCTTTGCTGATCTTCACCTATCTGAGCTGTTTCATGACCAATCAGAATCCATGGGACCATACCAGGATGCTTTCTGGAGAATCCTACATCAATCCATGTTAGCTCTGGATGGTAAAAGTAATTAAGATACAATGTTTTCAGGAAGATCCATGTTCAAGCTCTGTGCGGTTACAGTAACATGTCTTATAGCTTACAGCTTCTTGGTCCCGAGAACTTCCAATTTACCCAGAGTCCTAAGAATACCTTAAATGTGTTCTGTTCAGTTCTGCCAGACAGTAAGTCACAAGATGATAGCATTTATTTTACTGAATCCTGGATTTTATAGGTAGCTGTCCATGTTATATGTGGCATAACGTAACTGCAATAAAACTCTTCAAAATTCTTATTTCATCCTTGAAAAGCCTTTAGGAGTTTTCAAATGAAGTAGATAAAGAACAACACCTTATTATTAGCCGGGTAATGACATATGTGTGTGCGAGGTGGTGGAGGATCCAGTGTGAGACACAGCCAGAAGCAGTAGCTGAATGGCAAGGTCTCCCACTTTGGCCTTTGCAAGGCTATAAATAAATATATATGTAAATGTGTCAGAGGAGTCATTCCCAAGCTTTGATGTTGAAGTCTGAGGTTAGATTTTTCAAATGAAATCCCACTATTCATTAGAGGAATAGTTTTCTTACACAGATGGACAATGCCAGTACTGTTGTACAGAGCACTTCATAGATCATATGGTACGTCTGGCAATTTTGGGGAAGTTTCACGGCAAAATGAGTAGCTGTCTATAAGAAACATGTTTTTAGTCTGTCTATCTGGTGTCTCTGTCTCTCTCTCAAACACACAAAGAAGTGCAGATATACTGACTGAATTCCAACAGAGGGATCTCAAAGAGCCCATTTTGAAACATTTTTCCTAAGAATGGTTTTGGATGCTTGGAGACCTGTCCTGCATTTAGTGTCTTGAGTCTGGGGCATCCAGCTTTTCCATCTCAAACACCCAAATGTCTTAGGTTGGTTCTGGCCTAAATCCTTTAGCTCGTTTACTGAACCATGAACACATGAAACTGACTTATATATCAGACCACATCAAGGTCAGTGTTGTTTACTCCGACTGGCTGGCAGTAACTGTCCAACACATCTGGTAGAGTTCTTTCACATCACATCCTACCTGATCCTTTTAACTGGAGATGCTGGGGATGGAATCTGCTCTACCACTGAGCCATGACCAATCCCTGTGACACGGTATGACGCACTACCTCCTCTGCTTGCATGTTTTCTTTTGCAGGTAAACTCGAGTGGAGTTTTGTTCCTCAACTTAATTTCCTGCAGCTGTCTATTCTAGCACTTGTTTTGTACTGTTATCACTAATCTTTTAATCTGAGAGAAGCTTCAAGCCTGTCTTCTTTTATTTCCCATGTGCTTTGGAACAAAGGGCTCTATAGTATAATACAAGCATTGTTGTTTCCCCGAAGGTTTAACTACTCATTGTATTCTCAGATGTTATTTTCATATCTAGAAACATCAGCTCTCCAGAGCCCCATGTGTGCAAGGATGCCCCCCCACTCTGCCCAAAGGCGCACGACTAGACATTACCTCAGCTAACACAGCCTTTTAATTCTTTACAAGAGCCTGAAAGCATCCATCACTTCCATAGGTGAAAAGGGCTCACATCTCTAGCCATTGAACTTTCCATTTTTATATAAAAGAAGAAGAAGAAGAGATTGGATTTATATCCTGCCCTTCACTACCCAAAGGTGTCTCAGAGCGGCTTACAAACTCCTTTCTCTTCCCCTCCCCACAACAGACACCCTGTGAGGTAGGTGGGGCTGAGAGAGCTCTTGACAGAAACTGCTCTTTTTCAAGAACAGCTCTTATCAGAGCTACGGCTTGCCCAAGGTCATCCAGCCAGGTGCAAGTGGAGGAGTGGGGAATCAAACCCGGTTCTCCCAGATTAGAGTCCGCACACGTAGCCACTACACTAAACTGGTGTGTATATATAAATAAAACCCCAGGCAGATCTTGAATAATTCATACAAATGAATATTATTGGCCCTTTTCAGAGAAAAGAGAGAATGATTTTTTTTTTTACAGATTACAAATGAAATAGAGAAAGAAAGAGTGGCAACTAATTTCTCTCCTCCTCATAATACTACAACACAGGGTCAACCAATGCAAAAGAAAGTTCAAGGCAGAGAAAACAAGGTACTCTTTCACATAAAACAAAATTCACTTACAGAACGTATTACAATGGCAACATGCATATGGAGGGGGAGTGGGTTTAGATATGAGTCATAAGTCATAACTTAACAGAAAGTAAGTCAGATGTCTGGCATGAGTACCTGCCACATGGTTAAAATGAAAATCCTTGGAGCTCCAACGGTTTGTTACCCCCAAGGTCATTGCAAGCTTTTGAAAGGAATCCAGGAAGTCTCATCCAAGTCAGTCAAACAGTGCTGGGATTGGTCAAAAATAGAAACACTGAGCAGAAAACCAAACAAAATCAGGATTATCTTATTCAGCAGGCCCTCTTTTTTCGTTTTGGAACGTATCCTTGTTCTGCAGTTACCTCATTATACTGAGTCACTTGCTCCTGTCGCTGCTCCTTGAACTTCCGATTATCTAGGGCAAGAAAACCTAGTGAAAGAAAACCAGGCCCAGAGTCCCAGTAATGAACAGTCAGATTGGAAACTTTGCAGTGATTCCCAAATGCTGGACATAATTTTGCTCAGATCTGGAGCATTTCCAGTACTTTTCTAATAGGCATTGTTAGTATACATTGCCTCTGAGCCTTCACGGTTGGAAGCATTTGTCAGCCAGCAGCAATCTTCATGCTGCAGCATGCCCAAAATTTCTCAGATCAGCCTAGAGATCCTAGGAAACAGGCTGAGAAGATGGAGTCAAATTAACAGAAATCAAACATGCTCAGCTTTGGGAGTCAAGCAGGTAACTTGGGTGAGGTTGGAATATTAAGAGGTACCTGCCATGCAGTTAGCAGGACTGAAACAACCATGGGCAGCACAAGGTAATAGTAGGTTTTCTGTTGGGTGAATTGGGAAGATGAAGTGGAAAGAGGGGAGGGCCTGAGGAAAAGCTGTAAGAATTTGCAGGCACAATGGCTTGGATTCACCAGAGATTTCCCATTGCATAGGATTTCCACCCAGAGAGCATATCTTTCACATCTCCACTATCCTATAGAAGCCTGAAATGTGCCACAGAATGCTGTTTATAGAGGACAGGAGACCCCGCCCAGGAACAGAATATGGGGGGGGGGGATCTTGAGCTGCCACAAGAGAGGGAGGCAAGAAAGTCATGCTCTCTGGGTGGAAATCTTTGAACTGGGGGGGGGCTCAGGTGGATAGAAGCCAGTGCATTTGTGACTGGACAAGGCTAGAATAGACAGGCAAGCTGTGCAGTTGCCTTCACCCCACTCCAGCTGGATAAAAACGCCCTTTATAGGTTGTGGTTATTCTCAACATATATCAAAAATGATGGAAGAAGGAGGAAAAGTGGTGTGTGAATAGGCATGCCCAGAATATTTGCAGTTGATTTACAAATATTCAGAGAATGCAAATAGTTTTTGTCAGTTGTCTGAGGATAATTCTCACAATTTGCACATGAATGGTGAGATGACTGAGCACCCCCCCCCATACTAAACCAAGTAAGCATTAATCCTGTGCTTGGAGACTTTGTGTGTGTGTGTGTGTGTGTAGTTGCTTCTCTGTTTTTCATTTTAAAGACCTCGTTCCATTTTTCAATCATTTTAATTACCTTGGCTTCCTCTGTCATTTTTTAGTGGTAGTTCAATCATTTTAGTGTTTGTCAAACACTGATTTCCACTGATTTCTGAGTCCCCACCTGTCTGAAACTTGGAGGTTTTGCATCCAGATGACACAGCAATTTCAAACAGTCTATGCCTCCATCAAGGAAAGAATCCTACTGAATTTGAGGGGGGGGGGAAGGCATATATATCTGATAGGCTTCCCATTGCTCAAATGTTGCCTTGCTGCAATTCAGAGAGCTTTCCAGTCTCTCATTTACTCAGCTATCTATTCCCCCCTCCACCTGTAAACATCCGTGAACTCTGCATGCCATGCCAATCAATTCATCCAATGCAAAACGCCTCCCTGCATTATTTTACATCACCAGTGTAAAGCAATGGGAAATGAATGAAAGGTGAAGCAAGTGAGATTTTTCATTAGTTTCTTATTCACGCTGTTTCCCCCCCCCCATTGTAAAAAATGATGAAACATATAGGGATCATCTGTTTGATTTTTTTTCATTCTTTTTGAAATGAATGTACACCTCCAATAAGTAACCCTTTAATGGTTTACAAAGTTCTGTAGGCACCCAAGCTTTCAAAGGTAGAAATGCCGTTTCTCCAGTGACTGAATATTTCATCAAACTATGCACACACACACATATACACATTTGTGTGTATATGTACATACATATATCTGTACACATGCACACGTGGATGCTGTTGATCTTTCTCCATTCTATCAAGTCACCTGTCTCCTTTATTTCAGTCCTTCCAGAAGTTAAGCGACTGTCTTGTTGACTTCAGTGGAATATGTTCAAAGGTAACTGAGTGCAGAAATGCAGGCTTAGATGTGATAACATGAAAGTTTTTTGATGCCGTGCTTTGCTCAAAAGTGCTATAATGATAAATACTGTGTCATCCTTGCTTTAAAAAATGTGACAGAGGCACAATAAGTTTCTCTCAAGAACAAGGACTTTGAGGATTTGGCTCAGACAAACTGCCTTTTTTTCAAATTCCACATAGCAACAAAATGGGACAACTCTCTCATTGCTTTGGGGCAGAATGATAGTGCTAGGAGGGTGTCTCATTTTGATATGGATCATGTTAAAAGATTAGAAATAAAATTTTATATTTTGTGTTCAGTTTGAACTTCTTCCAAGCACAGCAAGCCACTTGAACAAAAACTCAGTGGAACGGGATAAATTCATGTGTATTTCAAATGAATAGTTTGTCATAATCTGCTTATTTAGTTAAGTTGGTATCCCATTTTTCCATCCTTTATGGCAGTATACAATAACATGACATTTCACTATATAATTTAAACAATACTTTAAATAGCCCTAATCAGCCTGATCTAATCAGATCCTAGAAGCTAAGCAAAATCAGCTTGGATGGAAGACCACCAAAGAAGACAGGAGTTGCTATGCCGAGAAAGGCAAACCAACTCTGCTGATCTTATGCTTTGAAAACCCATGTGTCAGTTGCAAGGTCAGTTGCACACGATGGCGACAATAATGACAGTGATGATGATGATGATGACAATGACGATGACAACAACAACAACAGATTAAAAACACAAGTCCATAGAAGAATGGATCAAGACTGAGCAGGACACTGTAATCTAGTTATGCCTCAGAAAACCCAGCAAACAACTCTGTTTTATAAGCCCTGTGGAATGCTGATAATGAAAAGGCTTATACACCTCCTCAGGTATGGAGCTGCGGTGGCTCAAGTGGTTAAGACGCTGAACTGCAGGCTGTGGAAGGTCAGTAGTTCAGCAGTTCGAGACCCGGGTGCCACAAGATGGAGTGAGCTCCCATCTCTAGTTCCAGCTCCTGCCAATCTAGCAGTTCGAAAGCAAGAAATTGCAAGTAGATAAATAGGTACCACTTTGGTGGGAAGGTAACAGTGTTCCATGCGCCTTGGTGTTTAGTCATGCCGGCCACATGACCACGGAAACGTCTTCGGACAGCGCTGGCTCTTCGGCTTTGAAACGGAGATGAGCACCGCAACCCTAGAGTCGGATTTGACTGGCTTTCGAGCAAGGGAGCCTTTACCTTTACTACCTCCTTAGACAGGCAATCCAATCCATAGGACTGGAGCTGCTTCTGAAATGCTTGTGCATTGTGGTATGTAGAAGCTTCTGGGTTGCTCCATAAAGAGCACATTACAGTAGTCCCTTCTGGAAGCTGCAGGAACACAAATCAATGTCATCAAGTCAGTTGGATCTAGAAGGAATTGCAGTCTGTGAATATGTGTATAAACAGTATAAACAGCAAGGCTGGGTCCAAAAATTACTCTAGACTCTTCCATCATCAGAAATGACCATCTGAGCCCCACCCAATATCTGTAGGTCAGTCCCTTTGAAACATGTTATTTGCCTTGCAGCCATTACTGAGGCACACAGAATAACTGCTGTGATCAACAACAGAAGAAGGCTGGAATGCTTCCTCATGCCACTTCTTCCTTCATGCCTCATTTCCCATTTCTTGGGAAGCTAGGTGTTGCAAGGAGAAGCCTATGTGCAGACTCCTTTGAAACTGGTAAGATAGCTTTCCTGTATTACAAAGCACTAAATTTCCAAGGGGTTGTAGCAGAGTGATGAAATGTTACTCAGCAAATCCTATTACAGTTGACTTGCAGATACATTTTTTTTTTTGTGGAAGACAGGTAGCCACATTTAGTGGCTTAGTTTCAAGCAAAATTCAAAGGATGTGTGCATGGGATGTTTAGCTTGCACCTGTTTATGTGGCTTGGAGTAAATTCCTTGTAAAAACGTTCTTAGGCACTGCAGCGCAAGCAAGTGGTTCAAACCCAGACTGACGGGTTAATGTTTAGTAATGTTTAGTGATAGCTGCAGTAGAAGGCAAGGTGACATCTCCTGCACTAATCTGGCAACCAGCATGAAAAGAAATTCTCTTTCAAGGTCTCCTGGTAACGTTTCTTGAAATCAGATATTTAGTTCGCAGAAGTTGAGATAAGAGATGAGGCATTTACATAAATGCTTTTCAGAACAGAACTTGGCGAAGAGGTGGTGAGATGAACAGTGGGGCTTTTTTTTGTTTAGCACATGATGAAAAAGGAAAGTAAGCTCTGCTGAGGTTAAGTAAAATCAAAGGAACAGATACTTTAGTGTCAGTCAGATATTAAAGTATTTATCTGACTAGTGAAGGAGATCAGAAGGGGTGCGGACTCCTCAGAACAAATTCTTTTCATACAAAGGAAATGGAAGGCAGGCACATGAATAGAAGGAAAAGTACACAGCCACACTCTGTCTTATCGCCACCATTCACCAGGAATGTGTATTCTACAACAGGGATCATCCCCCTCCAGTGACAACACAGGATGCCAGATATGGATTGAATTAGCTTGTATTAATGGTTAACCCGCATGATCATCAATAATCACCTCCCATTTCAGTGCAGGCAACATCCTCGGCTGGGGTTGCTGGCTCCTTTTTGGAATATTACTGGAGATCTGGGGTGGGAGCCGGGGTCTGGAAGAGTTTGGGGATGGGAGTAAGCGCCACCAGACGTGATGCCCTATGGTGCATCCCACAAATAACCATTTGCTTCAGGCAAACTGAACTGTGTCACCCAGAGATCAGTTGTAATTGTGAATGGACTGGATTGTCCACACAGGGAAGTCCAGTTGTGCATGGTTGCTATAGTGTATAGAACTCTCTGGTCCACCATTTTCTCTGGGAAAGCAAAGGCCTTAGTGGGAAGAGCATAACATATGTGTATGGCTCTCCATTTACTTTCATTGTAGGCAAGGCCCAGGCATAACTTCTGTGGGCCCACTACAAATTTGCAGTACTGTCTCAGATCCCATTCCACACAGAGAATGTCTTGAATAATGAAAGAGACCCCCCCTTTAAATTATATAAACAGAACTGCTGAAAGCCACCATGGGCTTCTAGCCAAAAGTTCCCCTGGACCCACCTCTCCTCACCCTAATTCAACCCAAGCACTGTAGGACAGCAAACCACAACTCATCCAGTTCCATAGGCCTTCAGGGTTACCAGAACCCACAGAATCAGCCCTTCGCTCCAGGCCTCTCGACTCACCCCCGATACAAATGTTCACAATAAGCTAGAGGGAGGGGGGCAAGCTATCACAGAAGCAGCATCAGTTTCCCTAGAGTTGCCATATATATGTAATGGGCACAGAGAGGATCTGCCCCTTCTCTTAGGTTCCACCCCTCCCAGGTTCCACCCCTCCTCCTAGGGCAAACAGTGTGAAAACACTGAAAAAATACCAGACTTTCCCCTCAGTTTTTCCCAGTTTTTTTTTTCTTGGACAGTCAGTGAAAATACCAGACTATCCAGGCCAGTACTGGACACCTGGCAACCCTCATTCCCCCACTGCAGACCATGCCCTTAGTATCCTTCTTGCTAGCTGAGTGCCAGACTAATTCAGTCTTCTGTCTCCTTCATTGGCCATATTCCAACTGCAAAATCAATTCTCTGTAGCACCTTACCCAATACCTCACCCAAGCAGGCAGATGAAAGACCATAAGAAGAACCCAGCTAGATCAGACTGGTGGTTCATCTCGTCCAGCATTTTCTCTCAAACAGTGGCCAATCAGTTGCCCTGGAAGACCAACAAACAAGCCATCGAAGCCAAAGATTGCTACCTGCTAGCACTGGTATTAAGAGGTTTGCCGCCTCTGTTTATAGAGGGTCCCTTTATTCACTAGGGGTGGGCACAAACCGAACCACAAAACAAAGTTCATCATGAATTTTGTCCTGCTCGTGGTTTGGAAACAGTTTATGATGGGGTCTACTGTCACTAACTTCCAGGAACTTTTAGGGCAGTTTGTGCAGTTCATGGTGGTGGTTCATGGACGGAGCAGAAAGTTTTAAAAAGGTAAAGGTTCCCTTGCTCGAAAGCCAGTCGAGTCCAACTCTAGGGTTGCAGTGCTCATCTCCATTTCAAAACCGAAGAGCGAGCGCTGTCCGAAGACGTTTCCGTGGTCATGTGGCCGGCATGACTAGACACCAAGGCGCACGGAACGCTGTTATCTTCCCACCGAAGTGGTACCTATTTATCTACTTGCAATGTCTTGCTTTCAAACTGCTAGGTTGGCAGAAAGTTTTAAGTCCCTTTAAAACCCTTTAAGTCCCTTTAAGTCCCTTTAAAACCCTGCTTTCTGTTCCCCACAAAAGCCATAAAAATAGCTGAGCAGCTGCTCCCTGCAACTCAGCTGTTTTGGGCTGTATTCTGCAGTTCCTTTGAACTCTAAAGGGACTGTAAAAGACAGCCCAAAACAGCTGTGTGGTGGGGAGCACCTCTCTGCCTGTGCAAATGGTTTAAAGTTTAAAGGGACTACATAAGACAGCCAAAAACAGCTGAGTAGCAGAGAGTTCAGCTGCTTTTCAGGCTTTTTGCAAACCCCGTTGAAAGGGACTGTGGTCCCTTTCAATGGGGTTTGCAGGACCATGTTTGCAGGACCATGTTTGTAATTTCAATGGGGTTTGCAGGACCATGTTTGTGAATGAGCCTCCCATTTCAGTTCATGGTTCAGTTTGTGGTTCAGCCACAAACCACTATTTCATGGGCATGGATGAGGATGAGCTGACAGAGCCTGAAGCAGCAGAGGAGGATAGCTGGCAAGTGCCTGTAACAGCAGTCTTCACACCTGGCCCAGATAAGAAGGAAGAACTACAAGCTGAAAGTCTACCTGACTCACCCCCATGTGTGACTTGTTTAAGGGAGTGATTGTGACAAAACTTAGCAAGCAGACAAAGAGAGGCCAGGCTACAAGGGAGATGCTCAGCAAGCCCAGAGTTTTAAGAGGAGTCTGGCTGATTGTGCAGCTGGCTAATTGGCAGCAGCATTTAACTCCACACTCTGGGCAGTACCCTTCGTGGAAGCAACAAGTCAGCTTTGTGCTACTAGCATCCACTTTGGCTCAGCTCTTGCACCTAGACCTTTGGACCCGGCTCTGTATTCCTGACCCCAGCTTGGCTTTGGACTACATTTCTGGTTAGTGATTTGGACTTGGCTCTGTGTTTCTGGCTCCTAACCCTTGGCTTGTTCTGGATTCCCTTTGACTGGCACCCCAGCCCATGGCACACTATTTGAACCAAACCACATTTTCACAGTTTGTGTCCATCCCTATTACTCACCATTGCAAGTATCTATTTATGGATCTCTTCCCCATGAATTTGTCTAATCTCCTTTTAAAGCCCCGATGCTTGTGACCATTAGTACATCCAATTGCAGTGAAGTCCACAATTTAATTATTTGTTGAATGACAAACTATTTCCTTTTTTCTCTTCTGAACCTATTGCTGATTGATTTCCTTGGTGGTCCCAAATTCCAGTATTATGGATGAGGGGGGAAACAAACCTAAATCCACCCCATGCATACTTTTATACTCCATCATATCCCCCCCTTAGCTATCTTTTCCCCCTAGACTCAAAAGTCCCAGACTCTGCAGCATGTCCTCATAAGGATGATGCTCCAACCCCTTAATTATTTTGGTGCCCTCTTCTGTACTTTTTACAGCTCTGATATCCTGTTTGAGATACAATGACCAGAACTGGTCACACTTTCAAATGGGCTACACCATTGCTCTATACAAGGATATTACAATATTATGAACACTCCTCTCATGTTTGCAAGGTTCATCCTCTCCCTTTTGTGTTGTGTGTGTAATGTTGTAGACCACTGATCCTGATATTGTGCTATGGCACCCACCTGTGTGTTTCTTAGTGTCTGTCCTTCTTTTCCAAAGCATAGAGCTCTTCCCGCCTTTCCTCCAACACTTTGGAGTTGGAGGTGCTTCAGGAGAGACCAGGATGCATCACCTTTGGGTCTGCAGAGACCCCACATTTAGACACAATTGCCTCCAGTAGAGGAAGATTGTGTGTTTGGCTCCAGCACCCATGTCAACCAATTTGTGAGTGATCCTGCCCCCCATTACAACTATTTTGTGCTGGTGCCCACTACGTACACATGTAAGAGCTGTCAAGTTGGAACCAATTTATGGCAACTCCAACTTGCCTTGCTTTCAAGGCAACAGCTTGCTTTGCTTTCAAGGCAAGTGAGAAGCAGAGATGTTTTGCTATTGCCTCCCTCTTCAGTCTCCTCTGGTGGTCTCCCATCCAAGTACCAACTCTGCTTAGCTTCCAAGATCTGATGAGGCTGGACAACACCCACTACATATTCTCAAATTTTTGATAGTGGCCAGAGGATCAACAAGGCTGGGGGCCCTGCTATATAGACATTTATATTTATTTATTTAAAAGAGTTCCGTACCATTTTCCTGGGCCACCCTCTTTTGAATTGTAAGCCACCCTGAGCAGCTCTTTTGAATTGTAAGCCACCATGAATGCAGTGGCAGAAAAGTGATATATAAATGTATCCAGGGGTCATTTAATAGAAAAAGAGGTGCAGAAGCTCATTAGCATAACTCATTAGCATAACTTATTTGCATATGCCACACCCCCTGACATCACCAGCAGTGTGTCAGGAGGCAACACCCACTGCTCAGGCTCCACCCCCAAAATCTCCAGGTATTTCCCAACTCAGAGCTGGCGAGCCTACCTAATGGCACACATGGGAAGAACAAACAAACCACCCATGTCAGGTAAAGAGGGAGGATACCAGGTCAATATATTTTTATTCTCCTTGGCATTGATGGCTGAGGTGCTTTTAGTGTTCCTTTTCTTTTTGACTGGCAGCCTTCCTCTCTGTTATGGTTGACTGTGGGTTTTAGTGCCATTTAGTGTTATTTTTGTCAGCCACAACAAGGTCACTTTCAGAGAGGAAAAGCAGGTTATCCATTTTTAAATAAATAATGTTGACATGCCACTGCCCCAAGAAGGTGAGGGAGTGGGTGAGTTGGCTTCTCCCAGGGCCCCACTTCAACTTACCTCTTTCCTGTTGCTCCTTGTGGCCCAATGGAGGGCTGCTGTGAGCAGGGGGGGGGGGCTTGCTACATGTGCCCACCCCCTGGGGTCCTGACTGGCAGAGCGTCGCTCCGGTGAGCTCTGGCACCAAACAAGCTCTGAATGTATCAAATAAATATGACTTCACTTACTGTAACATTTGTGGATTTAGGAACTCCAAAGCTCGTGCAGCTTCAAGGCTTCCACTGTATTTCATGCTGCAAAAAGCTTCAGTTTCAGTGATTGTCCATCCAGGATATTTTTTTTTTTAAAAAGCTCTCAAATTGACTTATATGACTATACTGTGAGCAATATGGTATACAAGATAAAGGCTTGAGCTCTTTCCAAAATTTACTTCTGCAGACTTGCAAGAGAATGAAAGGCAATTTTCCAATGATTTATGAAGTTGTAACTTAATTTTACTCTATCCATTTGGATGCAGCAATCTCTTTCACTATTTCAGGGAATGGCAACATTTTCAGTAATAAACCTAGATGCATTTTCCCCTTGATTTCCAAATGAGTTGAAAGGGGAAAAATAGATGTAGGTGTTCAAAGGAGAGAAATCTCTTTAAACAAATTCTGTTACTCCTATGTTGATTATGACTCTCATCCATATTGAAATAAATGGGTTGCTTTCATGACTTATCCACAGGATAAAATAGCTATAAATCTCAACAAATATTAACAGTGTTAACTTATTTTCCCCAGCTGAAATAACCCAGATAAACTGCTTAATGGATGGATCAGTGTTCTGGACTTCTTTTGTTCTAAATCCGTAATACTGACCATTATGGTCAAAGCAAAGCCTAGAACACAGCAGACTGTTTCTCCCAGTCTTGGTCAATACGAGCACCTTTATCAGAATTGTACTGTTTTACTGGCCCTTGCTGTAATAAATTAGATTGGATCGGAATGCAAACACCTCATATTGCACGTCAGTTGCAGGAAAAGATTCATGTCCTTTTCCTGAAGATGATTCTGGAGACCTTAGCACAGATAGTCTCATGTAGGCCAGATAAGGGTTGCCAGGCCAAACCAAGCCTGGCAACTGGCAGGAGGATTGGGGTTGGGGCACAAAACAGCAGCTGTATCATTGTCACTTCCAGGGAAAACCTGTATGTGACACAAGAATATCTGGAAACTCAATGGCAAAACCTGGCAATTCCTAGAACTACCCCACGTCACTTCCAATTTCCCCCTGGAAATGACGTGGCAATGCAGCTGATGTTGTTCCCCCTTCCTGCCAGTCTCAACAGTGGTGGGCAAAGCAAGCTGCCGGCGGAGGACTGCCACCATAGCAGGAGGCTTGGCAGTCCAAGGCCAGATCTTCACCTTGGGGTGATGAAGTTTCTGCTCCAAGCCCAGTTGTGATGTCATTGCCTTTGTGACTTCAAGACAAACAGTTATCTGAAATTCCAGGTGGCCCATCAGATGTAGCTGAATGCAAACTGGTTTACTGGCTTAGAATGACAATACGACTGAAGAGGAGCCTGTTATTTTCCAGATGAGTGAAGAATGACATGGTGACACCCAGATGCATTTTCCCTGCCACTGGGGCAGTGAAGCACAATCTTCAAAGCAAATTTAGAGGCATTGCCTCAGGCAAAAAATACCAAGAATTTTGAAAGAACCTAGAAGAAGGATCTCAGGGAGCTTCCACACATCCTTAGCTTGTCCCTGTGGCTGATCAACTTAAGACAAAATATCTGAGGGATGTTGAGGGAAGCTTAAAGAATTTTGGGAGGACTGAACAAAATTTACCATGAGGTTGGTAAGCATGAGTCATAAAAAGCCCACCACTTGCACACCTGTGAAATGTATTGCCAGCTTTTGTATTTTAATGTCGGGAGAAAGCGTCCGTAGCAGCTGTCTGTGCCAAAGTACTTTGAAGAATTTCATGAATAATCAGCAGAACACTAAATGCGAATGAGATGATATTCCCAGCTATTGCGGGAAACTCTTTTGTCGCCTTGCAACTCATCTCCACACTCCAGTGGGCGTTCATCCTTAAACAGAGGTGAACAAGTGAAATCTGTAATGGTACCTGAGGCTCGCAACTGCAAGGGCAGGAGGACTAATGGAATGACAAATAGCAATCTTTGCAATTGCGCTGGCTACAGAGCTCTCTTTTCCAGACGGCTGATGCCTTTACTTCCTTTGAACTTAAAAAAAAAGCAGACTTCAGAGCTACCTGGTTATCTAACTGTATGTAGAAGTCATGCAGGATGATAGCAGAGGAAAAGATAAAATAACACTCTAAAGGCTTATTCAAAATTAGGCATGTCATGATATGGAAATAGAGAAGTGGGTATTCTGATGTTGAACAGTTAGTGTTGCTGTGAAGTGGAAGAGGCCCTAGGCCAGGCCTGCACAACTTTCCACTAACAAAGCCAAATGCAGCTGAATATTATTGTTGACCAAATAGTCAGTGTCAAGAAAACAGAAATCAAAGATTCCGTGTGAAATTAAGGTTGAGCGTATTTTCTGTGTTAGTGCTTATAAAAAGTAGTAGGGTTTTCCCTTATCTGTTCTGTTTTAAATAATATGTTTCTAGTTCTTATGAATGCAGGTCAATTGCAATGAGTGGGTACTGGCTATTACACGTACAACAAATAATGGCTACCTTAGATAATGGAGACGTTCTCCTGCTGGAATCATCGTAGTCCTTCTTTTCAGTCAGAGACTACTGTTCACTTTTGACATCATCACCATTAGCAACCATCTCCTGGCTCCACGTTGTCTCAGCAAACCCCATAGAGTGCAAGTCTTTTACAGTTTTTGTAAAGCTCCTGTAGCTATCTCTATGAGAGAACATTTAAAGGGGGTCTAGATGGCCAGTGATCTGTTTGACTGAAGTTCAATACAGTATGAGGTATTACTTATTTAACACCCCTTTGTCTCACCAGCCCCAATCAACAGACAAAGACAGGGGACCTGGATTGGTTAGTGAAGGAAGAGAGAAAAGAGCGGTGCTCTCAGCTTAGTGTTTTCCAACTCATTGAGAGCCAGTTTGGTGTAGTGCAGGGGTAGCCAAACTGTGGCTCGGGAGCCACATGCGGCTCTTTCACACATATTGTGTGGCTCCTGGTAAGGCAGCTAGGGAAGTGAAGGAGAGGCATGCCTCCCCTATCGGTCTTCCCTTCCCCAGATAGCGTTCCCCTCCCTGGGTAAGCTTGAGGCAAGGGGGGAGCAGAGAAAGAAGGCAACTTTAAATGCATTCTCAAAGCACCCCCCATCAAGCCTACAAATACCATTCAACAAATAAAATACCACTATCAATATCTGTTTTTGCCCCTTTTGGTTTTATTTTCGGCAGTCTCATTTATTATTTCTTCATGTCTTGCGGCTCTCAAACATCTGATGTTTATTCTATGTGGCTCTTTCGTTAAGCAAGTTTGGCCACCCCTGGTGTAGTGGTTAAGAGTGGACTCTAGTCTGGGAGAACTGAGTTTGATTCCCCACTCCTTCACATGCAGCTGCTGGAGTGCCTTTGGGTCAGTCACTGTTCACTCAGAGCTGTTCTCTCAAGAACAGTTCTTGAAAAGCTCTCTCAGCCCCACCTACTCCACAGGGTGTCTGTTGTGGGGAGAGGAAGGGAAAGCATACTGTAAACCACTCTGAGACTCCAAGTGAAGGGTGGGGTATAAATCCAATCTCCTCCTCCTCCTCCTTGCCTACTTTGTCCCACATTTATAACCCTAGCACTCCTCTGTCCACATATTCCGAATCCAATCTCCTCCTCCTCCTCATTGCCTACTTTGTCCCACATTTATAACCCAAGACGGATAGCTTCCCTAGCACTCCTCTGTCCACATACTCGGTATGACATTTTTTCCAGTGTACCTTCTGTCATTTGCCTCTCTTCCCTGTCACCTTTGCCCTTTTATCTGAGCTTAGTTGTCCTTCATCTCTCCGTCCCCCTCAGTTTCCTCTACTCCATCGCCTATTTCCCTCGCTGTACCTTTAACTTCCCTATTCCTGGCCTTCTTTTCAGTGCCAGCCTGCCAATCAAAGCTACTCCTGTTCTGACAGCCTTTGTGAGGATTAAACCACAGTCAAAGTGACAACTGTTGCATCTATCTCAGAAGCTGGACTGCTAATGTTTTGACCACTTTCCGTCTCTCTCCAGCAATGGGAAGAACCAGTGTTGTGTAATGATTAGAGTGTCAAACTAGGCTGGGGGAGACCCAGGTACGAATCCCTGCTCTGCCATAGAAGCTTGTGGGCAGACCTTGAGCCAGTCACACTCTCAACCTAACTCACCTCACAAGGTTGTTGTCAGGATAAAATGCAGGAAAGGAGAGTGCTGTAAGCCATTTAGGATCTCCTTTGGGGAGGAAGATGGGGCATTAATGAAGTGAACAAATCAGATAAGTTAATACACAGTCTATGCCAAAAACTAACTCAGCAGTCAATCTCAGTTACATTGCCGCTTCAAACAATACTATATAGATCATTCTGTCTTTTTTTATACTTTCAGTTGATTAATTGGTACCAATTAAATTTGGAGGGAGAATTCCAGTTACCTTCTTTGTGTTGATGATGAATGCAAATGAATGATGAATGCAAATGAAGAAAGGGTTATTGCCAGCAACTAAGAAGTCCCTAACTTCAGACAAGATTGGATTGACACAGGAGAGACAATGAATCAGAGAAAATCAATTTGGACGAAAGAGGGCCTGGAAAGGTGCTCACGCCCTAGGACATCCCTGGCATGAGAGTTCTCCTCAACCTTACTTGTTTGACACTTGTTGGGTGCATTCAGACGGGCCATTTAAGCCGGCATAAACTGCTCTGGTTGGAACCGGAGCAGTTTGATCCGGAAGAAACGCGATCAAACTCACCTCCTGACTGCGCAGCACATCGCAATATGCCCATTCACACTACCGACGTGCAGCAACGTGAGGTGGTTTTTTTTAGTTTTTTACATTTTGCACATCCACATAGGCAGCCATCCACATAGTTGAGATCTTTGCACAGGCGCAGAACACCCCGTCCTGAAAAGTGTGCCCTGAAGCGAAGACTTCCCTTTAAACTTTTACAGTGAAAAGGGCCTCCGTGAGGTCCCGGACTTGTCCGCAGCCTAAAACTAAGCATCTCGCAGCCTAAAACGAAGCATCTTTTTTGTTTGTTTTACAAACGCTGGGGCGAAGCTTCGCCCAAGTGCACATCAAGGTGGCTAAAAAAAATGGCGGCCAAAAAGCGGAAGCCTTGGGTTTCCGGACGGAAGTGGCTCTACACCGGTGGAGAGCGATCAGATGGGGATAATGTGGTTGGAACCGGAGCACTCAGGATACCACCACTTGGGGACCTAGTAGCAGAATACACCGGTTTAAAGGGTGTTTGTGACGGTTAGGGACGGAAGGCAGATGTTCGCTGTGTGATCACGTGTAAATACTCCAATTCTAATCGGCATCTATACCGGCTTAAATGCCCATCTGAACGCACCCGTTCTTGATCATGCAGCGCACATGTTCAACAAAATCATGGGAGGGACTGTGGCTCGGTTGGCAGAGCACCTGCTTGGCATGCAGAAAGTCCCATGTTGAATCCCCAGCACCACCACTTAAAAGGATCAGGTGACAGATGATGTGAAAGACGGAGACCCTGGAGAGCTGCTGCCAGTTTGAATAGGCACCGAAAAGAAAAGATCGGCCAGTGGTCTGATTCGGTATAAGGTAGCTTTATGTGCCCATGTGTAAGAGTCAACAAGAGTTAAATTCCATGTTTATTTTAAATGCCAAAAGACTGCAAAGAAGAATTGAGAATGAACAAACAAAAGTTATTTTGTTTATTTTAAACCATGAAAGTAGCCTGCTTTGAGGGAAGCGTGGTGCCTGTGGATTGGAAGAATACCAGACATTGCAAAACTGTGGAGTGCAGCTGGCAAGAAAATTTACAGTTTATTATTAATTATCTTTCTACCATTAGGATAATTTCCCCTCCTCGGCTCTATCTTTCAGATGAGAGAGAGGGCTTCTAAACCTTATTACAGCCCAGTCTATGAATCCATTACAGCTGCAATCCTCTGCATACTTACTCTAGAGAAAGTCCCACTAAGTTTATTGGCCATTAGTTCTGCATAAATATGAGTTTATTGGCAGTTACATATCCGTAAACTGGGGCTGCACAGCAGACTATTTGGACTGAACATAATTCGATGAGATGCAGACTGCAGTCTTACACTTGTGAACCACCAGTGAAATCAATGAGGTTGCGCTGGAGTAAACATGGTCACAGTTGGGCTCTAAGTCAGATGCAGAATGCTGTTTCATGTTTCCAATCATTATGAAATTAGCAGTATGTACATAGATACCTGGCAGCAGTGTTCCCTCTAAGCTGAGTTAGTGTGAGCTAGCTCACAGTTTTTTAGCCTCTGGCTCACACATTTTTGTCCTAGCTCAGGCAGGATGGCTCCAGAGCAGACTAATTTATGCAGTAGTCAAATTGCTTGCTCACAACTTTAATGCCAGTAGCTCACAAAGAAGAATTCTCGCTCACAGGACCTCGCTCACAGGACTCCGCAGCTTAGAGGGAACATTGCCTGGCAGGCCTTTTTTATCACAGCAAATGACTGTATTATTCCCTGGACTCTCCTCTGGATGAAGATGAACTGGTCATCACATCCACATCCAAAAATTGGTTTGTTGAAAATGAACAAATGGACCTCTTAAATATGATGGCCTCAAGCTTGCTATGGGACTTACGATGAAGTGTATCCCAGGCTAGATCAATCAGTCAGTCTCTTTCTCTCTGTAATTCACTGCCACAGGAGGTGGTGGCAGCTACAAGCATGGACGGCTTCAAGAGAGAATTAGATAAACGTATGGAATAGAGGTTCATCAGTGGCTATTAGCCAAAAGGTAGGAACTCTCAGTCTGGGGCAAGTGATGCTCTGTATTTTTGGTGCTTGGGGGAGGCAACAGTGGGAGGGCTTCTAGTATCCTGGCCCCACTGGTGGACCTCCTGATGGCACCTGGTATTTTTGGCCCCTGTGTGACAGAGTGTTGGACTGAATGGGCAATTGGCCTGATCCAACATTGGCTTCTCTTATGTCCTCTCTCACTCCTTCCAAGGAGCACAAGGTAGCTTATGTGGTTCCCCATCTCCAGTTTATCCTCAGAACAAGCTTGTGAGGTAGGACAGGCAAACAGAGAAGAGTGACTGGATTAAAGTCACTGAGGAAGCTTCATAGCTGAGTGGGCTTTGAAGCCAGGACTCCTCAGTCCTACCCTGATATTCTAGCTGGTACACTACATTGACTGTCAGCAACAACTTTTGAATGCAATGACTGAGGCTGTCGATGTATACCATTTTCAAAAAGCAGTTTGGAAGACGGTGGAGAGGCTCTGCATGTGCTCTGTTGGATTGAAGTTCACCTCTTTGGGACATTATTACATTCCATTATTATTTTATTATTTTATTTAGATACATGAGTGAGCAAACATTTTCGTTACTCACCTTGAAAGTGTGTGGTCTTTGTTTTAAATCTCATTGAAAGACAAATCAGAATGTTTACGAAGAATTCCATCATGTTCCTTAGGAAGAGAAGTAAATAGCAGAAGAGAATTGATCTGTTCATCTTAGGCAAGACCTGGACTCAGGGGTTGTATTAATTTCTTGGTGAGGGAATAGATTGATTTATGTCCTTTACAAAGCATGAGGAGTAACCTCCGTGCTGCCATGCTAGTGTGCTACATATGGTTGCCTGCATTTCTCTCTGATACGGCTGTGTTGTGATGGCGTAAAGACAGTGATTGCAAAACAGTTGCCATGCCTTGTAGTGTCTTTTGATTGCACTTGCAAAGTGACTAATGTGTTACCCAAGCATATGAACCAAGTCTGAACATTTGTTTTTCCCCAACAAGTACTTGTATTCAAATCCATCTGCTCTGATTACTTTTTTTTTTGGCAACTTTTTAATTTTGTTTCTTTCTTATCCAAGACAACCTGTCTGTCTAAAATGGAGACCTATGCTTGGTTTTCATGGCTATTATTCAGTAGTTTGAATTGACTTCAGAGAATCTTCTCAATGCTGACTTGTCTGACATGGAACCCTTTTGTATCTGCCATCAAAGTTTTGTGCATTGCAGAGGATTCTGGGTAGCAAGTTCTAGTATAAGTACGTAATTTACATGGAATATTGTTCTTGGGTTTCACCATCAACCTGTGAGATTATACTGTAGAACAGACTCAACATAACTTGTGGTGCTATGTCACAAGAGAATAGTGGTAGCGATATGTAGTGCTTCCTTTTCAGGAATCTTGCGTTGTAGTTTTAGATCAGTTTATGTAGAATTTATACACACCAAGTATGTCATGTATACATATAATGCTTATTTCTTAGTGTACAAATAACATTGGAAAATTAATATATTTTATGAGAAAACAGAGGTAATGGAAAATGACATAAACAATATGGAATTGTGAGTTAAATTTGCACAAGGTTACAGGGATTTTTAGAAAGATATATCAGGCATAAGAAACTCAAAGGCATTTCTAACATACACAGAAATATGTAGTACAGCCTTCCCACCCCATAGCACTTTACATTTTTTAAAAAAATCTGCTTGCCAATAAAAAGAGACCCCATTGGGGATAACAATTCTAGTCTAACCGTCCCTCAGACATGCACGTTTTCCAAGTATGTGGATGTCTGGACTTAGGGTTGAAGGGTCTGAATTTGGGATTTTCTCCTCCCCACCTTTGAAGTTGCATAGCCTAAATCAGTTCTTTGCCTTTCTGTTTTCCCACAATTGCTTTGCTTCTTCCTTCCTTCTAATAGAGTAATTCATCATAGGATGGTCCTGGTCAGATCATTACAGCCTCCCTTGGCAACATTTCTCTCTCTCTAGGGGTGGGGCTTCTCCCCCCCCCCCCATGCTCCAGCTTGCTCGGTAATTCTCGACACCATCACTTATTCAGCCCGGGCCACATTATGCATCTGCTCAAGAATGATTATCTAGCCAGCAAAATCAATAAAGTGAAGTTCTATTAATAACACCCATTATAAGGGGGAATGCCAAAATGATTGTCGTGCTCTCTTGTGAATGCAGGGCCTTAACAGAGAGGAAACCATCAGAAAGCCATTAGAATTAAATCATCCTGACACCATCATTTAAGTTTCTTTAAGAGCGGGTGTCAGCACCTGAACACTCCAATGTGCTAATAGCTTTTTAGTGTGTGGTGGGGGTTGGGAGCTTTAAAAGTTTACCATGCAAACAAGAGACTTTGATCTTGACTTAAATTGAAGCCTTTTTTGGTGCTTTGCTTTGGAGCTGTTTTTACTGGTGCCAGCCTCCAGGTGGGGCCTGGAGATCTCCCGGAATTACAGTTCATATCCAGACTACAGAGATCACTTTCCTTGAAGGAAATGGATTCTTTGGAGGTAGGACTTTATATCATTGTACCTGAGGTCCCTGTCCTCCCCAAGCCCCACTCCCAAATCTCCAGGAGTTTCCCAGCCTGGAGCTGGCAATCCTATCCCCCATCCCCCACCAGTGGCCAGGAGGGACCTGGCAACCCTGGTAACTGCAGCATTTGGATACAGGTATTGGAAGGGCTCTCATAAAAATAAAGATGGAATGGACCATACTCCATGGATTCTTCTGAAACTCTCAGCTATGTCCCCAGATTTCAAGTTTTATGCCGATTACTATGTGCACACACACTGTGCTGAGGTTTCAGGTTCTGTCACATGTTCCTCTTTCCACATTACTGAGGCACACATGGATATTGATAAAAACACTGCAAAAATACATTGTTGATTAATTTGATTGCACGTAGAGTTGTTCATCAAGATTTGTGTTGGCTTACAATGACTCAAGGCATATATAAAGGTAAAGGTTCCTTTGCTCGAAAGCCAGTCGAATCCGACTCTAGGGTTGTGGTGCTCATCTCCGTTTGAAAGCCGAAGAGCCAGCGCTGTCCAAAGACGTTTCCGTGGTCATGACTAAACACCAAGGTGCACGGAACGCTGTTACCTTCCCTCCGAAGTGGTACCTATTTATCTACTTGCAATTTCTTGCTTTCGAACTGCTAGGTTGGCAGGAGCTGGAACTAGAGAAGGGAGCTCACTCCGTCATGTGGCACCCCTGGGTCTCGAACTGCTGAACTACTGACCTTCCACAGCCTGCAGTTCAGCGTCTTAACCACTTGAGCCACCGCAGCTCCTTATGCATGTGTAAAACACCACATTGAAAGAATATTGATACTGTCAGATACACCATCATATCTAGATTGCTTTGGTGCAGTGCTGTGCCAGTTCACACATGTTCATCCCTAATGTTCATTCATAAAACAGAGGATGCAAATAAATTGACAAAACTGGAGGCTATAGCAACTGCTCCAATTCAAGATTTATTTATTTTTGTATTTATTGAGAGACGGTTAAGGAGAAGTAAAACACAATACAGAACAAAAGTTCAGAACAATAAAGAGATGAAACCAAGGAAATTATCTGATTCTTAATCCACACTGAGGTGTGTAAATACTGCTAGATGTGGTCTTTTTTTTTGAAGAAAAAATGTAGATTGAACCTGAACCCTTTCCCATGCAAAGGTTTTGCATCATTGTTTCTCCTCCCCTTCTTCTCCTTCAGTAGGGAAGCAATCCAAGCTGGTTCGGTCACACCTCCTCTCACTCTATGCAGGGCTATGCAAATTTGTGCAGACTGGCTGAAAGTGAGGCTGACCCTCCAGTCTGGATAACCCTGCAGCTCCAGCTGGACTCTAGAACCAAGCTCCACTTTTGTTGAAGGTTTTTTCTTTGCCTTATCATAATGTAAGAAGATCCTAAAAAGGAAAAAAAAGAGCCATTTAAGAACAAGCCCCTCTAGCCTGAAGCTTCCAGAACAGGAGACTGGCCTTTAAAAGGTCTTTGTGAGCACAGGATGTGGCCCATGACTGCCCCTCTCCCTCCCTACTTTTAGATTTAAAGGGCCCTCCAGCTGGTTGGTGAGCCATGTTGTCCCCACAGATCAGCTGGAACCCTTTAAATCAGGCAGGAGGGGGGGAGAGGGGTAGCCCAGCGGATGGTCACTTTTGGGGGTGGGGCTCGCCCCACCAGCCAACTGGCCAGGGGTGGATTGAAGCCCCCAGAAATGGGGGGACCCCCACCTGGACCTGGGGGCTGGCAACCCTAGTATGCACAGTAAACCTGGAATTGTCTATAACTGTGCATAGCCATGGCATTACTACTACTATGTGGCCTGCACCATGCCATGTATCTTTCACCTCTGTTTCCTTCTATGTAAATGGGAGTAAAGGGACCATGGTGGCTCAGAGGTTAAGACGCAGAGTTGCAGACCAGAAGGTCTGTACTTTGGCAGTTTGAGCCCCTAGTGACTCTGTTAGGTTTTGTGATTGTGATTCAGAGGAGATTGAAACAATCGAACACGTATTCCTCCACTGTAGTTTGTATGATGACATTTGGGCAGTCTATCTAGAAGCCATACTTAAGAAAGATGTCAAGCAATCAGATGACAGAATGTTGTACCATTTATTGGCTTCACAAAATACAGTGGTTATTGAAGCGGTGGCTAATTTCTGTAACTGCCTTATAATGAGGAAGTTGTGTGTTAAATCCATGAACTGAAGGGTGACTGTTTATGTTTCTGATCCATGCCAATAAAGGTTTTGAATTGAATTGAACATTGAAGTTTGAGCCCCTAGTGCTGCATGATGGAATAGGGTTGCCAAGTCAAAAAAACTCACCGGGCTCCAGGAGCCGTCCTCGGATGCGCGCGTGGGCGTCACCAGAAGTGACGCCAGATGTCGACCGCGTTGGGGGCGTGGCCCGGATCATCGGAGGGAAAACCATAGAGTTTTCCCTCTGATGATCCGGGCCATACCCCCAACATGATCAACGTGGTTGCGTCACCTCTGATGAAGCAGCCACGCTGCGCTTCGGGGGGCGGAGTTCCCCCCGGGACCCGATTCCACGGCAGCCCTATGATGGAATGAGCTCCCATCTCTGGCCCCAGCTCCTGCCAACCTAGCAGTTTGAAAGCAATAAATTGTAAGTAGATATATAGGTACCACTTCGGTGGGGAGGTAACAGCATTCTGTGCACCTTGGCATTTAGTCATGCCGGCCACATGGCCATGGAAACATCTTTGGAAAGTGCTGCCTCTTTGGCTTGGAAATGGAGATGAGCACCGCTACCCTAGAGTCGGATTCGACTGGCTTTCAAGCAAGGGATACCTTGACCTAAATGGGAGTGATAGTGATTTCCTCTATTTTTTGAGCATGCCTTATTTTTGTGAGTATAACTTTAGGGGGGCAACAGTGGGAGGGCTTCTAGTGTCCCTGCCCCACTAGTGGAATTCCTGATGGCACCTGGTATTTTTGGCCACTGTGTAGCAGAGTGTTGAACTGGATGGGCCATTGGCCTGATCCAATATTGTCTTCTCTTATGTTCTTATGTTACTTATATACTCACTGATGCGACTGGAAGTTCTTCCTAATGTTGAGGTGAAAACTCTTTTGATTTAATTTCAATTTATTGGTTCTGGTATGATCTTCTGGGGCAACAGGAAAAAAAAACTCCACATCATCCTGTATATGACAGCCCTTCAAGTACTGCTCTGAATGCTGCCTGCCTCTTACAGCTAGTGGCTGGAATGGTAACCTAGCATTTCATTTCATAAATAATCCTGGATGCCCTTTAAACAGGCTGGTAAAAAACAGAAGAGGAGGAAAGTACCGGTGCCATTTGGAAGCATTCCTGGGAGGAAAATAATAATATTACACTGTAGATTTTCGTAGCCTTTTGAGATTTATCTTCCTTTGTATTTGCTGTTAATGCCTAAATGGTGGGTCTATAATCCTGACAGAAAAGATGCCTTCACATGGGGGATTGTTTATTTATCTCCCCCAAAGCCAATGCATAGTCAGGCAAAAGGGCTGCCATTCAGCTGCTTGGATAACAGATGCTGGTGTATTAGTGTAAAAGATTAGAGATAGCTTTCTATTACCTTGAGAGCAAAGCAGCTCCTTTGTGTTTTCAACATAGGCGCAGAGGTGGGAAAATACCACAAATAGGTGCTGTTATCTGCATTAAGGTAACCTTTGGGCAACCTCCACATCTCTGGGGAACTATTGTTGTAAATGTTGTAAGAAATGCCTGTTATTGCCCCTTACATAACAGAAAGTCCTTTGGTGAGCCATCACCCAGACTCAGCCCAATCACATGGAGACAAATCACACAAGTAGCTCAGCTCCTGACAGACCCAATAGGGTTATCAAGGCCCCTGGAATTTTGCTCCCTCACCCCAGTCTTCACAGCCCTGGGGAAGCAATTCCTTTTCTACTTCTACCATAGGGTTGACACAGATTTTACTTGCTTAGGCTTGTCTCCATGCCATCTAATGCTGATGCTTGGAATCATGGACATTTGGAGCACCAGCACTTTACTGTATTATTGTATTGTTTTACCTTGTTTTTAACTGTTTTAAGCATGGCCTTGAGCCCTAATTGTTAGTTGCCCTGAGCCTGAGGGGAGGATGGGGTATAAATTGAATAATAAAGAAATATAAATAAATATGCTTATTACTAGAAATCAAACAGGTCAGGCACAAGAGTAGGACTGACCTGTCCTGCCCCCTTTAGTTGGCAGACAAAGAAAAAACCCAGACACTACAGCGTCCAAATTATTCTGACTCAGACTGAATATCCACGATAAAGAGAAACCACTGCATCCATTAATAGGAATGAGTTAATATCTCTGGCTCCATCCTGTCACTCTTTTTGTCGCATTATCTGGGTGGAGGTGTACATTCCTCTGGCCTTCTTGTCAGATTTTATTTCAGCATTTTCCTAAAAACAGGCATTTTTACTCCACTATTTGATATGAACTTTTATATATTTGGCCAAATGGACTCTGGGTCATACATTGTTTCCTAAAGTTGTATGGTTGGTGTTAAGTCGTGCGCTTAACAAAGAGTCGGAGAGTGATTCAGCAAGAATTGCGGTTTATTCTTCAGCTCAGTTACTTCTCCGTTACGGTACAACAATCGCCAGCCAGAACCCATCACAGATCAAACTATTTACACTGGCTTGTCGATATTTAAACACTCCCGGCTAATGTAGCCACACCCCCTGTACAGATAACAACCTATGAGGTTGAAGCAATAACGACCAATCACAAGCGATCCCGCTCTGCACGGTGATTGGTAGGCACTTTCTGGGCTAGGGCTCCTATTGGTTACATTAGGATCCTAGCCCAGGATGAAGCTCAACATGGCATCTCAATCAGGCGATTCACACATCAGTATTTACATTCAAGACTCTATGGCACAGTTCACATAGCAGTTATATATACAATTCAATACATAACAAATCCCTCCCCCCTAAGCGAAAACACTCATGAACAATCGTAATCGCTCAAGTAGGTGGGCACT
>NW_015168060.1:877523-877693 GCF_001447785.1 Gekko japonicus
TTGAGTAGGGGTCTGCCCTGACTCGCCGACAGTACCGGGGCCCTCGGGCACATCGGTACTCACCTCCGGGAGAGGTTGTGGAAGGTCCTCGGGATCAGGTAGTTCGGTTGGCTGCGAGGTGGGGCGGCCAGTCGCCCACCGCTGCCTCAACTGGTCCACATGTCGCCTCC